>NC_029780.3:67875562-67903976 GCF_000817695.3 Arachis duranensis | reverse complement strand
CCAGCTTTTGTGCCAGTTTGGGCGTTTAACTCCAATTTTTGTGCCAGTCCCGGCGTTAAACACCGGTAATTCTGAAGCTGATTTGCAACGCCGGTTTGGGCCATCAAATCTCGGAAAAAGTATGGACTATTAAACATTGCTGGAAAGCCCAGGATGTCTACTTTCCAACGCAATTGAGAGCGTGCTAATTGGGCTTCTGTAGCTCCAGAAAATTTACTTCGAGTACAGGGAGGTCAGAATCCAACAACATCTGCAGTCCTTTTTCAGCCTCTGAATCAGATTTTTGCTCAGGTCCCTCAATTTCAGCCAGAAAATACCTGAAATCCCAGAAACACACACAAACTCATTGTAAAGTCCAGAAATATGATTTTTAATTAAAAACTAATAAAAACATAATAAAAACTAACTAAAACATACTAAAAATATACTAAAAACAATGCCAAAAAGCGTATAAATTATCCGCTCATTAAAATGTACTAAAAACATACTAAAAACAGTGCCAAAAAGCGTATAAATTATCTTTAAAGATGTCCTCTAGCTCTGATTCGAGACTTTCAGTCATATTGACCTCCTCTACCAAAGAGTCAATAATATCAGTGCTCATGCAGTCATTTGATGTGTCTGGATGCTGCATAGCTTTGACAACATTCAACTTGAACTCATCCTCATTGACTCTCAGGGTTAATTCCCCTTTTTGTACGTCAATGAGAGTTCATCCAGTTGCTAGAAAGGGTCTTCCTAGGATAAGAGTTGCACTCTTGTGCTCCTCCATTTCCAGCACTACAAAGTCAGTTGGAAAGGCGAATGGCCCAACCTTGACAATCATGTCCTCAATTATTCCTGATGGGTATTTAATGGAGCCATCAGCAAGTTGGAGGCGTATCCGGGTTGGTTTGACTTCTTCAGTCAACCCAAGCTTTCTGATAGTGGATGCAGGTATTAGATTGATACTTGCTCCAAGGTCACATAGGGCTATCTTGGTACAAGTACCTTCTAATGTGCATGGTATCATAAAGCTTCCTGGATCTTGAAGCTTCTCTGGTAAGCTCTTCAGAATGACTGCACTGCATTCTTCAGTGAGAAACACTTTTTCAGTTTCTCTCCAATCCTTCTTATGACTTAAGATCTCTTTCATGAACTTAGCATAAGAAGGTATTTGTTCATGAACTTAGCATAAGAGGGTATTTGCTCAAGTGCTTCTGCAAACGGAATCTTTATTTCAAGAGTTCTGAGATTGTCTGTAAAGCGGGAAAATTGCTTATCCTATTCTGCTTGGCGGAGTTTCTGAGGATAAGGCATCTTGGCTTTATACTCTTCAACCTTAGTTGCTGCAGGTTTATTTCCTACCGAAGTGGTTGGAGAAGCCTTCTTAGAGGGGTTACTATCAGCACTCTCAGGTGTCTGATTCCTCATTGGCATTTGAACGCCAGGATTGGGTGAGGAATGGGCGTTTAATGCCAACTTTTCCCCCCTTTTTGGCGTTTGAACACCAGAACTGGGCAGGGAATGGGCATTTAACGCCAACTTTTCCCCCTTTTCTGGCCTGTGAACGCCAGAAGTATTCCTCTCTGGGCTCTTACTGTCCTTAGAGAGATTTTGGACAGTGGTTTGGTTATCCTCTGTCAGTTGTTCCTTTCTTAGCTTTCTGCTGCTTTGAGTTGACACATTCAATGTTTTTCCACTCCTTAATTTAATAGCTTGGCATTCTTCTGTTATCTGTTTAGATAGTTGCTGTCTTGTCCGATTTAATTGTGCTTCCATATTCTTGTTAGCAATTTTAGTTTCTTGGAGCATCTCTTTAAATTCTGCTAACTGTTTTGTCATCATGAGTAATTGCTGATTAAGCTCAACCATCTGTTCTTGAGGGTTAGGATCAGTAGTTACTGCCATAGCTTCTTCTTTTATAAAGGACTCACTGCTTGAGTATAAATGTTAATTTCTAGCAACTGTATCTATGAGTTCTTGAGCCTCTTCAATCGTCTTCCGCATGTGTATAGATCCACCAGCTGAGTGGTCTAAAGACATCTGAGCTTTTTCTGTGAGCCCATAATTAGAAGATGTCTAACTGTACCCGCTCTGAAAACATTTCAGAGGGGCATTTTCTTAGCATACCTCTGTAGCTCTCCCAGGCATTATAAAGGGATTCATTATCCTCTTGTTTAAAGCCTTGGATGTCCAGCCTTAGCTGTGTCATCCTTTTTGGAGGGTAAAATGGATTCAGGAATTTATCTGATAACTGTCTCCATGTTTTTATGCTTGCTGTGGGTTGGTTATTCAACCACCTCTTAGCTTGATCTTTTACAGCAAATGGAAATAGTAACAATCTGTAGACATCCTGATCTACCTCTTTATCACGTACTGTGTCAACAATTTGTAAGAACTGTGCCAGAAACTTAGAAGGTTCTTCCTGTGGAAGACGGGAATACTGGCAATTTTGCTGCACCATGATAATGAGTTGAGGATTTAGCTCAAAGCTGCTTGCTTTAATGGGAGGTATACTGATACTACTCCCATATGCAGCTGTAATGGGGTTAGCATATGACCCTAGAGTCCTTCTGGACTGCTCAATTCTACTTAGGTCCATGATGGAGAAAGGGAGATGATGTGGATATTATTATATTTTTTTATTTAATTAAAAGTGACCGAAAATAATAAAATAAAATAAATAGAAAATAAAATAAAATTTCAAAAACTAAAAGAAAATAAAATCAAAGCAAATTGAAAACTAAATTAATTAATTAATTAAAAAGATTTTGGAATTAGCAATTAAAAAGATATGATTGAAAATTATTTTGAAAAAGATTTGATTTTTGAAAGCAATTAAAAAGATATGATTGAAAATTATTTTGAAAAAGATTTGATTGAGAAGATATGATTGCAAAAAAATGATTTAAAAGATATGATTGATGAAATTAAAAAGATTTGATTTTTTAAAAAATTTGAAAAGATCAATTTTTGAAATTAGAATTTTGACTTGACTAAAAAAAGATATGATTTTGAAAATCTTTGACTAATTTAATGCAAATTTTCAAAATTTATGAGTAAAATAAGGAAAGGATATTTTTTTTGAATTTTGAATTTTAGTGAGGAAAGAGAAAAACAACAAAATGACACTAAACATAGAAATTTTAGATCAAAACAAAGAGAACAAATAAGAAAACTTTGAATGTCAAGATGAACACCAAGAACACTTTGAAGTTCAAGATGAACACCAAGAACAATTTTTTTAAAAAAAAAAATTTAAGTAAATAAAAGCACAAGAGACACCAAACTTAAAATTTTAAGAAAATCCAACACAAATTTTCGAAAAATTAAAGGAAAACCCAAAGAAGACACCAAACTTAGAAATTTTTAAAGATCAAGAAAGGACTAGAAACATGCAAATTCAAAAAATTAAAAGAAAATAAAAGCATGCAATTGACACCAAACTTAAAATATGAAACTAGACTCAAATAAAAGACTCTAAACCAACAAAAATAAAACAGTCATAATCTAAGCAACAAGGTACACCGTCAGTTGTCCAAACCCGAATAATCCCCGGCAACGGCGCCAAAAACTTGGTGCACGAAATTGCAATCACACTTTTGCAATTCCGCACAACTAACCAGCAAGTGCACTGGGTTGTCCAAGTAATACCTTACGTGAGGAAGGGTCGATCCCACGGAGATTGTTGGCTTGAAGCAAGCTATGGTTATCTTGTAACTCTTAGTCAGGATATCAATAATTCTCAGGGTTGATTGTAAAAAGTAGAAGAACATGAAATAAATACTTGTTTTGCAGTAATGGAGAATAGGTTGAGGTTTTGGAGATGCTCTGTCTTCCGAATCTCAACTTTCCTACTGTCTTCTTCTTCATGCACGCAAGACTCTTTCCATGGCAAGCTGTATGTAGGGTTTCACCGTTGTCAATGGCTACCTCCCATCCTCTCAGTGAAAATGTTCAACGTGCTCTGTCACAGCACGGCTAATTATCTGTCGGTTCTCATTCAGGTTGGAATAGAATCTAGTGATTCTTTTGCGTCTGTCATTAACGCCCAGCCCTCAGGAGTTTGAAGCTCATCACAGTCATTCAATTCTTGAATCCTACTCAGAATACCACAGACAAGGTTTAGACCTTTCGGATTCTCTTGAATGTCGCCATCAATTCTAGCTTATACCACGAAGATTCTGATTAAGGAATCCAAGAGATATTCACTCAATCTAAAGTAGAACGGAGGTGGTTGTCAGGCACACGTTCATAGGTGAGAATGATGATGAGTGTCACGGATCATCACATTCATCAAGTTGAAGAACAAGTGATATCTTAGAATAGAAGCAAGCGTGATTGAATGAAAAACAGTAGTAATTGCATTAATCCATCAAGACACAGCAGAGCTCCTCACCCCCAACCATGGGGTTTAGAGACTCATGCCGTAGAAGATACAGTAAGAAACGTGTAATGTGTCATGAGGTCCAGATACAATGTCAAAATATCCTATTTATAGTGAACTAGTAACCTAGGATATACAGAAATGAGTAAATGACATAAAAATCTACTTCCGGGGTCCACTTGGTGTGTGCTTGGGCTGAGCATTGAAGCTTTCATGTGTAGAGACTTTTTTTGGAGTTAAACGCCAGCTTTTGTGCCAGTTTGGGCGTTTAACTCCAATTTTTGTGCCGGTTCCGGCGTTAAACGCCGGGAATTCTGAAGCTGATTTGCAATGCCAGTTTGGGCCATCAAAGCTCGAACAAAGTATGGACTATTATACATTGTTGGAAAGCCCAGAATGTTTACTTTCCAACGCAATTGAGAGCGCGCTAATTGGGATTTTGTAGCTCTAGAAAATTCACTTCGAGTGCTGGGAGGTCAGAATCCAACAGCATCTACAGTCCTTTTTCAGCCTCTGAATTAGATTTTTGCTCAGGTCCCTCAATTTCAGCCAGAAATGATCTAAAATCATAGAAAAACACACAAACTCATAGTAAAGCCCAGAAAAGTGAATTTTAAATAAAAACTAATAAAAACATACTAAAAACTAACTAAAATGTACTAAAAACATACTAAAAACAGTGCCAAAAAGCGTATAAATTATCCGCTCATTACCATGCTATCTTCTTCACTTTTTCCATGCCATTCTCACCCTATGTTCCCTGAAACACGTGAACACACCTGTCAAGGCACCAAATGGAATGATTATGTGAAATAAATCAATTAATTAAAGCTTCAAATAACATACTTTAGTCATTCCAGCACAAATAGGAGAAAATCATAAAAACATATGAATTCAGTGAATAAATGCAAGATAAGTTGATAAAAATCACTCAATTTAACACAAGATAAACCATAAAATTGTGGCTTATCAACCTCCCCACAATTAAACAAAGCATGTTCTCATGCTAAACATCAAGGAAGATACGAGAACGGGATATCAACATTTTTTCAATGCAACTATCTAAATGCAATCTATCTCAATGCATGCAACTATTCTACCTAATACTATCTAATTAGCTATATGTATTTACTTAGTCAAAATAATCATACAAGCTAAAGACAATAACAACTAATTCAAATCCAACAATTCATTCGAGTTATTGAAAAGAATTTACAACTTGCAAGATAGGAGATAATCTTAGGTGGAAACATAGAATCGAGCAATCAAACCCCTCACTGGATGTGTGTACTCTCTAACCGCTCAAGTGTATAGGGTTGATTCACTCAATTCTCCTCTAATCATGCTTTCTAAGATTTGTTCTTCATCAAACAATCAACAATTATTCAATATATTTATACAAATATCATGAGGTCTTTTCCAAGGTTGTAATGGGGCTAGGGTTAAGGTAAGAAAGATATAAGAATGGGATATCAACATTTATTCAATGCACCTATCTAAATGCAATCTATGCCAATGCATGCAACTATTCTACCTAATACTATCTAATCAGCTATATGTATTTGCTTAGTCAAAATAATCATACGGGGTAAAGATAGTAACAACTAATTTAAATCCAACAATTGATTCGAGTTACTGAAAAGAATTTACAACTTGCAAGATATGAGATAATCATAGGTGGAAACGTAAAATCTAGCAATCGAACCCCTCACTGGATGTGTGATGGTGTTTTTGTGGAAAAATGAATTTCCAACACACAAATCTAACCGACAAGTGTATCGGGTCGCATCAAGTAGTAATAACTCACTTAGAGTGAGGTCGATCCCACAGGGATTGATGGATCAAGCAACTTTAGTGGGTGATTAGTTTAGTCAAGCTAACATTGAAGTGAATTGTGTGAAGTTGATCAACAGAAAGTAAATTGCAGGAATGATAAAGTTGCAGAATGTAAATAGGCAGAAAACTTAAAGAGCAAGAAAGTAAAATAGCTGAAACTTAAATTGCAAGAAAAGTAAATTGCATGAAAAGTAAAGGGGGGATGGGGGCTGGAAATTAAAGAAAGCAGTAAAGCAAAACGTAGAACAATTGCAGGGAGATTAAATTGCTTAAAAGTAAATTGGAAGTAATAGGAACAGAAAGGTAAAAATGCAGATGAAATAAAAGTAGCAGATGTAAACAGCAAGGCAAAATTTCTTGAAGTAGTAACACAGAATGTAACTCAGATCAATTGTGAAATTTAAAGAGACAAGATCTCAGGGAATCAATGAGACTAGAAAACAAGTCTAGATCTCAATTCCTTCCTTGATCAAAGTAGAAAGCAGATTGAAGAAGAAAGAAAGATGAAAGCCGTAGAGAAAAACATGGATCCAAAACTCAATTCATTGAATTATGCAGAAAATCAACAAAGAGCAATCTTAGATCAAGAATGAAACAGAATTCCTTCAAATCTCAATCCAAGATTCAAAACAGAAATGAAAATTAAAGGAGAGAGAGCTCTCTGCTACTACTCCTAATGCTCCCTAGTGGAGCTAGCCTCTTTTTGAGCTTTTTCTTTGAAATGAGAGTGATGCCTTTATATAGGCTTTTTACAAAATGAAAATAAAATGAAATTGAAATTAAGAACAAATTCACAAAATGAAATTCCTAATCTAGCTTCTCTGTGTGCCTTTGAGTCATGTTGAGTGGGCTTTGCTTGCTTTGGATTTGAGGAGAAATGGGTTTGGTTGGCCTTGATTCAATTTGGTGAGGAATTGAATTAAATTGAATTTTGGTTGATTTTAGCCCATATGTTGCTCCAAGGAGGCTGCCCTGCTCTTGTGGAGGGCATAGCAGGGAAGTTGTGTGAGGAAGCATGTTGCGTGCCAAGTGTGGGAGAGGCATTCAGGATGCTGCCCTGCCCTTGTGGGTAATTTCCTCTCTGGGCTCTTATTGTCCTCAGATGCATTTTGGGTAATTTGCTCATTTCTTGGCTTCCTACTACCTTGAAGTGAGGTATTTAATGTTTTCCCACTTCTTAATTGAACTGCTTGAAGATGTCTAACTGCACCCACTGTTGCCTATAATAGAAGATGTCTAATTGCACCCACTCTGAAAACATTTCAGAGGGGCATTTTCTTAGCATCTCTCTGTATCTCTCCCAGACATCATAAATAGATTCATTATCTTCTTGTTTAAAGCCTTGAATGCTCAACCTTAGCTGTGTCATTCGTTTTGGAGGAAAATAGTGATTCTGGAATTTTTATGACAGCTGCTTCCATGTCTTTATGCTGTCCTTAGGTTGGTTATTTAACCACCTATTAGCTTGGTCTTTTACAGCAAATGGAAACAGTAACAATCTGTAGACATCCTGATCTACTTCCTTATCATGTATTGTGTCAGCAATTTGTAAAAACTGTGCCAAAAACTCTGTAGGTTCTTCCTGTGGAAGACCGGAATACTAGCAACTTTGCTGCACCATGATAATGAGCTGAGGGTTCAACTCAAAGCTACTGACTCCGATGGAGGGTATACAGATACTACTCCTGTATGAAGCAGTAGTGGGGTTAGCATATCACCCCATAGTCCTTCTGGACTGTTCATTTCCACTTAAGTCCATAATAGAGAAAGGGAGATGATGTGAATTTATTTTATTATATATAAAAATTTCGAAATAATAATAAAACGAAATAAAATAAAATAAAATAACGACGACAATAAAATTAAAAATAAATAAAAATAAAAATAAAATAAAAAATAAAAAAAGAATTTTAAAATATTTTATGAAGATTTTCGAAAAAGTGAGGAGAGAGAAAGTGGTTAGGATATTTTTGAAAAAGATAGTTTTTTTTTAAAAAAATCTTAAAAGGATAAGATTTGAAAAATTTTGAAATTGAAATCTGAATTTTTATATAAAAATAATTCGAAAATATGGCTTAAAATTAGTTAGAAAAGATAATTTTTTGAATTTTGAATTTTATGATGAAAGAGAAAAACACACAAAAGACACAAGACTTAAAAATTTTTAGATCTAATGCTCCTTGTTTTCGAAAATTTTTTAGGAAAAACACCAAGGAACACCAAACTTAAAAATTTTAAGATCAAAACACAAGAAAGACTCAAGAACACCATGAAGATTCACAAGAACACCAAGAACAAAAGAAAGAACACCAAACTTAAAATTTTTAGAAAACCACAATAAAATTTTCGAAAATTAAAGAAAGATTAACAAGAAAACACCAAACTTAAAGTTTGGCACAAGATTTAATCAAAGAAAAATTATTTTTGAAAAAAAATTTAAAAGGAAGATACCCAATTGCCAAGAACATAAGCTAACGCTCTAGCCAACTGAGCTATAAATGTAACGTGTTTTAATATTGTATATAAAAAATATATTTTTGAAAACTAATATTTTGAAAAAGCACAAGGAAAACATGAAAAATACACAAAATAGGAAAAAAATAAGAAAATTTGGCAAGAACAATTTGAAGATCAAGGAAAAATAAAGAACATGCAATTCGAAAATTTAAAGAAAAATATAAAATATGCAATTGACACCAAATTTAAAATATAAAACTAAACTCACATAAAAATTAAAAATTAATAAGGAAAAAATAATATTTTTGAAAAATTTTTGAAAAGAAATTAAAGGACTCAGATTTAATGACTCTATAACAACAAAAACAAATTATTCCTAATCTAAGCAACAAAATAAACCTTTAGTTGTTCAAACTCGAACAATCCCCGGCAACGGCACTAAAAACTTGGTGCACGAAATTGTAATCACACGTTTGCAATCTGCACAACAAACCAGCAAGTGCACTGGGTCGTCCAAGTAATACCTTACGTGAGTAAGGGTCGAATCCCACGGAGATTGTTGGTTTGAAGCAAGCTATGGTTATCTTATTATTCTTAGTCAGAATACCAACAACAGTGTTTTTCAAGTTCAATTGTAAAAAGTGAAAGGGCATAAAATAAATAATTGTTACTCAATAATGGAGAATATGTTGGAGTTTTGGAGATGCTTTGTCTTCTGAATTTCTGTAACATAATGCTTCCTCACTTTCATAAATGCAAGGCTCCTTCCATGGCAAGCTGTCCTCATGAATGCCGCCAACAATTCTAGCTTATACCATGAAGATTCTGATTAAGGAATCTAAGAGATACTCATTCAATCTAATGTAGAACGGAGGTGGTTGTCAGGCACACGTTCGTGGATTGAGAAAGGTGATGAGTGTCATGGATCATCACCTTCTTCATAGTGAAGCGCGAATGAACATCTTAGATAGGAACAAGCATGTTTGAATGGAAAACAGAAATAATTGCGTTAATTCATCGAGACGCTGCAGAGCTCCTCACCCCCAACAATGGAGTTTAGAGACTCATGCCATCCAAAGGTATATAATTTAGATCTAAAAATGTCATGAGATACAAAATAAGTCTCTAAAAGTTGTTTAAATACTAAACTAGTAACCTAGGTTTACAGAAAATGAGTAAACTAAGATGGATAGTGCAGAAATCCACTTTTGGGGCTCACTTGGTGTGTGCTGGGGCTGAGACTTAAGCTTCTCATGTGCCTGGGCTGTTTTTGGAGTTGAACGCCAGGTTGTAACCTATTTCTGGCGTTGAACTCCAACTTGCTACCTATTTCTGGTGCTGAACGCCAGACTGCAACATGGAACTGGCATTGAACGTCAGTTTACGTCATCTATCTTCGCGCAAAGTATGAACTATTATATATTGCTGGAAAGCCCTAGATGTCTACTTTCCAACCCAATTGAGAGCGTGCCAATTAGACTCTTGTAGCTCCAAAAAATTCATTCCGAGTGCAGGGAGGTCAGAATCCAACAGCATCAGCAGTCCTTTTTCAGCCTAACTAATAAAAATCTACTAATAAACATACTAAAAACTAATAAAAATCTACTAAAAATCAACTAAAACATACTAAAATCTACATGAAATTACCCCCAAAAAGTATATAAAATATCTGCTCATCAGGCAACAACACCCTCCTAGATATTATGGACAACGACCATTCTACAATGCATACCAAGCTGATAGATATGGTGGACCCCCTTGTAGCTACCAACAAGCCCCACGCTATGCTCAGAGACCATCATCCCATCATAGCTTCGAACCACTACACTCACAAGCTTCTTTTTGCCATTCACCACCGTATGATCCTTATCCGCCCCAACACTAATCCAATTACTCCCAAGAACCACCACTCCCCTATGCACCATGTCCATATCCATCAAGCCAAGAATCACAGGTTCACTTCGAAGAATCAGTAGACCAATTTCATGCAAACCTTCATCAACTGGAGCAAGCAATAAATCAATTATCTTCCAGACGTTCGGACACTCAACAAACTCCCATGGCTTCACGTGGAGAATCTAATGAAGAACGTAGCATTAAGAAGACACTAGAAACTCCAGTGGACAGTATAGAGCATAACTTCGTACTAGAACAAGTAGAGGAAGGTGTCATTATAGAAGAAAAAGAGTTGGTTGAAGATTTAGGAGATGTCGAACCTCCGCATGAATCCAGAGTGTTGGAGAATTCCGTCAAGGATGTTACAATTGACGCTAAGGAGGATTTTGCACAGCCTCCAATGCAGGTATCTTATGAAGAACTGGACGGAATAACCCAAGATGCAAGTTTCCTTGAGGACGAAAATCACAAGTCAAGTTCTCCTAGTAATGGACTTGCATCCGCAAATGAATTCTGCGAGATAAAAGAATCTTCCCCAACTGAATACGAAGATGATGCAGAGATAGACTTTTCTCAACCTCCTAATTATGACTCGAGTGATGAGGAAGATATCAAAGACTTTGATCAAGACATGGCTGAATTTGAAGAATTTTGCAAAGAAGTGGAGGAATTCACAAAAGACCATAAGGGAGTAGCGCTTGCAGAACCACTGGAAACACCTATCCCAAGGCCATTACCGCCCAATACAAACTTCAAGTGGGTAAAATCCTTAACTTTCATCTTTACTTTTCCACTTGAATATGGTTTACTTGAGACAGATGGTCAGCTTAGAGCTCTTTGCGGCTTTAAGAGAAAAAGGGAAATGACTCGCGCTCAGAGCTGGTATGCAAGATTTAATGAGGTTTCACACTTCAATTTGAGGTGCAAGGATTGGTGTCAAGCTCAATTGAAAGGATCTCGGAAGCTATTTGGTCACTACAGTGAGAATTCAGATTACTTATCACCCAGTTGAAAAAATGTAGATCAAGACAAACACGGGTGCAAAAGTAGAGTTTGGGATCCTAGAATCTATTCTGACTTTCAATATCCCGGGAGCCTTGAAGCCTGTTTGAACTCACCTAAGGGCTTTACGTACCTTGTTTGGGACCCCGGAGGCTGTTGGCATTCCCAACATTGGTGGAGATTTCTGGACGAATTCAAACACAAGCCACCATAACAGGAAGCTCATCAAACATCCAACTTAAGGACTTTAACTAAAAGTGCTAGGTGGGAGACAACCCACCATGGTATGATCGTTCCTTCTCCATTTTACTCTGTTTATGAATTTTGATTGAACCTGAAATTTTTGCATGACATTCATTTCAAAAAAAAAATTCACACCACGCGAGCATGCAGGCCAAGTGTTGGCGTGGAATGGACATCGGCGTAAAGACCCAGAAAGTTGGGCTGGAATCGTCTGGCTACTGTGCGCTTGGCACAAAATGGCCCACACGTTCGCGTCCCTGACGCGAATGCGTCACTTGCACAACACCCATCCCACGCGAAAGCGTGAGCGACGCGTTCACGTCGCATGGATATTATGGCCCCCTAAATTAAACAGAGAGTTGCGCGAAAACGATGCTGAAACCGTGCGTCTAGCACAACTCACCCTGACGCGTTCGCGTGCCTCACGCGTCCGTGCCATTCATCTTTTCCTAACTTACGCCATCGCGTCAATCACGCGACTGCGTCGTACCCCTTCTTGCCCTACCCGCGTGATCGCCTACTCCACGCGTTCGTGTGGTTTTGAAATCACTTAACCCACCTACGCGAAACCTACCCCTTCGCGTCACCCACCTGTCGGCACCACCAAGAACTGCCGCCACCACCCAGACCGCAACACCCCCTTTTCTTCTTCCCCTCCCTTCCCTCTCAACCACCTCCTCCACCACTGCCCCAACCCGCGACCACCAACAACCGCGCCGCCACCTCCGCTGCCGAACACCCCTTCCAGCGCCGCCACCCACAACAGCCCCAAACACTCGCCCCCTTTCTCCTCTCCCTCTCTTCCGTTACCCTAGCCCGCCCCTGCTCCACCGCCACACCGCCGTGCTCCCCCCAGCGCCGCTGTATCACCACCACCTTTCCTCTGCCCTATCCCTGGTTCTTACACATACCAAGTTCCGCCGTACACCGGTTTCTTTCTCATTCCTCGTTAGTTGCGTATTTATCAGAATTTGTTCAATTTAGGATAGTTAGAGATGCATGTTTGTAGTGGATTCTAGGTGGTTAGGTAGCTAGGATGTGGTTAGCAGATTTAAGCCTGATAATTGCGTTGTTCTTGTTACCTGTTTATCTATTCTGCAATTTTAATCTGGCTGTAATGCTCATCATGTTCATATGCTGTTCTTCTATGTTTCATGCTGATATTACACTGTTCTTTCTTGTTCATGTTAATTGTGTCTCTTTGTAGCATTATTTAACTTTTATATGAACTGATTTATCCTGCTATGTATTTCCCGGGAACATCCAATTTTAGCCGGAATGCTACCCAATTTTCTGCAAGTTATTTCCTTTTTTCCATTCATGTATTGGTTTTAGCAAACTTGAATTTTCCACTACTTGGCTACAACTAAACCAATTCATGAATGAACGGGCTGGCATTCTTATTCCATTTGATTCCCTGGTTAATACTTTGCATCATTGATGATTTCAAATTCTCCTTTTCCACTTCCTCAATCTATATGAATTATCATCAATTAACTGCAACCCTTGCTTGAATATGATTGCTTATTCTTTCAATTTGTGGATTTCTTGTTAACTAGGAAACCAATCATCATGCCACTTACTCTAACCTTCTTTTTACTAACTCACTGCTTTCACTTTCTAACTTCCTTTTTCACTTATTAACCATTTTAACCTTCTATCTTCTCTTTTTACCTGCCTACTTTCACTTTTAACGCAGGGCATGATCACTGTTTTTCCTTATTAACATGCATTCCACTTATCATGTATTTTGGATTGTCATTTTTCTTTTTTGACTTTTTCATTTGAACACAATCCTGAATGCACTTTATTTGACTCAATTCATGCTTCTCTTGCTCTTTTGCCACTCTGTGCTTATATTGCTATTATCCTATCTGCCTACTTATTTTCTTGCTTCTATTCTTTAATTATATCCTGGACTTTCTACTTTTCAGGATGTCTGACTCTCAAAGCAGAGGTAAGGACAAAGTAACCACTGGCAAAAGGAAAAGAGGTGAATCCTCTATATCCAACCTTGGCATCTTACATGATGATTCCTGGTGAGAGAAGAACTTTACTCCGTAGGAAAAAGCTGATCAGTTGGTACCTGCGGCTGACCCAACTAAATTTGCAAACAAATACTGTGAGCTGAAGTACCCAATTTTTGCCACATCTAGGAACATATACCTGGAAAGGACACTCAAAATTCCAAAAGAACTCAACCAGTACACTTCAGACCAAATTAAACAGAGAGGCTGGTTCTTCCTGGAGAGAAACTTGACTGAGATCAACTCATCCTAGGTTAGAGAATTCTACTGTAACTACTTTTATCATCCCTGGATGCAGTATAGCTCAGATGCAAGCAAGTTCTGGTTACTGAGGAAGCAATTGAAGACATCCTCTAGCTTCCACCTAAATCAGATCAGCCAAATGGTTACCAGAGAGCTGAGGAGGATATGAGACTCATGAGGTTTGACTGGGATGCAGTGAAACAGGCTATCACTCTTGATCCTACTGTCCCATGGGTCATGGGAAAGAGCACAGTGGTACCCAAGGAAATCAGGCTAATTTATCTGAATGATGAGGCTCGACTATGGCAACAGATTCTGAGTAACTACATGATGCCGAGCACTCACGAGACGGAGGTGCCAGCTGCCATGATTACCCTCATCTGGTGTGTGATGATGGGTAAGGACCTATATCTACCCTGCTTCATCCGGCATTACATGGCTAGGGTCTATGTTAGAGGCACCCTCCCCTTTCCATTCCAGATTACTCAGTTGGGTCGCCGAGCTGAGGTACCTTGGGAGGTTGCTGATGAAAAGCCATCTGCCACAAACTGCCGAAAGATCATCCCTCACAGTCGGAAGTTTCAGGCTTTGGGCTATCGACCTCCGTTTCTCACTAACTCTGCTGAGGCAGCTACATCTTCAGCTGTTCCTTCTGCTTCCACTGCCCCAACACCACCCACTACACACCCACCTGCTCCTGAGCCCGTCTATCTTCTGGTGCACCGACTCTTTGACTGCTTAGACCAGATGGAGCGCCGCCACCAGCAGCAATTTGAGAGATCCGAATGTCGCAACAGGCGACGTTTTGAGAAGGCCGAGCGTCGCCACAAGCAACACTATGAGCACCTCAAGCTGATGATCCGAGCCGGTGGCGACATCCTCTCTGAGCCAGACATACCATCAGACACATCTGAGGAGGAGGTGAGCGATCATGAGGAGGAGGTACCTACCCAGGCTAACCAGGGAGTACCCAAGCATACTGTCCCACATCATGAGGAGCACCACTAGCTACAGACTGCTGATCTAGAGATTTCTTTACGGACAGAGCCTCTGCTTTAGCAGACAGCTCCTTCTACACTCACAGAGACCGCAGACCTTCAGCCTACCACTGAGACACCGGCAGCCCATCCTTTCGGAGATGATACTTCTTCACACCCAGTTTGAGTGAGCATCGAGGACGATGCTATTATTTAAGTGTGGGGAGGTTGCCATCTCTGGCATATTTTTTGGTGAACCACTACAGATTCTTATCTTATTTTGTTCATTTTCTGTATTTTATTTACACATTTTTTCTCTTTTTTTACTTTTCTTGTACTTTTGCATTCTGCACTTTGGGCTGTATATATCCTGGATATTTTAGCTTAATTTGCACCTTAGTTTACTAGATATATATTAAGTGGATTAATTAGTATAGTTTACCCTTTTTAGCATATGATAGTTTGGTTTAATTGAAAAAAATAAAAAGAGTAAGCTAGGAACCGTAGTATATTAAAACAATCCACACACCTTGTATATATAGCATTACACGTTAGTTAGTTAACAACATTTCTTCAAGGAGAAACACTAAGATTTTAAGGGGCACGTTAAAGATTTACATTGAGTTGAATGGAAACTCTTAATTTCTACTTGCATGACATACATAACTGATATGTGATTTATGAGCTTAAGAACACACAGCCCGTGAGTTTTGAGCTTAATTGTATGGTTACATCAAACCATAAATTTTATTCCTGTGTGTTTCGCACTTCTTTTCTATGCTTGCAATCTTTATTTTGTTTTAATCTATATGTCCAATTATAGAGCATAGATACATACCAAGAGATGATTGAGGCCATTATTTGTATTTGTGCCCACTTGTCCCAAATAAACCTACCTTTATGCCATCCTTGTTAGCCCCCTTGAGCTTTTTAATCCCCCTTCATTTTATAACCACATTACGAGCCTTAAGCAGAAAAATAATTTAAAAATCCCAAGTTGAATCCTTGGTTAGCTTAATATAGATATTGTGTATAATTTAAGTGTGGGAAAACTTTATGGGAATATGGGATGATAGAAAAAAAAGTAGGGATTTACACTAAACAAGATGTTTCAAAAAATTTGGGAAGCATGCTTATGTGAAATCAGAATAATTAAATTACCATGTGCATGAAAAAAAATAATTTTTAGTATTTAAATAAGGGAATACAAAAATTATCCCGAATGCAATTACAAAAAAAAAATTAATGCACATGGGACAAAAGTAAAAAATAAAATGCATGAGCATGTAACACAAAAATGGAAAGATTTGGGTAGCTAGGTGAAGAATTATGAAATTATATATGTATATGTTAGGTGAGATCTTAGATTAGTCAAGGATTCACCTTGTTAGCTCACTTAGCCTTATATATACATCCTTACCCTTACTTCAACCCCATTACAACCTAGGAAAAGACCTCATGATTTTTGTATGTCTATATTCAATAATTGTTGATTGATTAGAGGAAAAACAAAGTTTTAGAAAGCATGACTAGAAAAAAGGAGAGTGATTAACCCCAAACACTGAGTGACTAGAGAGTAAACACACAATCCAGTGAGGGTTCAATAGCTCATTCTCATATGTCCATGTTTAATTATTAATTGTCTTGCAAGTTGTGAACTATCTAAACTCAACTCAATTGTAATTGTGCTTTAATATGGTTTGGCCCTAATTGTACATACATGATTCTTTGAAGATATGAATTAATTTAACTACATGTATGATTTATATATAGGTGAATAATAACTAGAATTGCATGACTCATTTAGGTAGTTGCATTTAGAATAGATTGCATTGCATATGATTCCACCATTTTGCCTTTACTCTTTTCTCTTGGATTTAGCATGAGGACATGCTATTGTTTAAGTGTGAGGAGGTTGATAAACCACTATTTTATGATATATCTTGTGCTTAAATTGAATGATTTTATCAACTCTTCACCTACTTATTCATATGAATTTGCATGGTTTTACAATTCCTTCCTTAGGATATGATATATGAGAAAACATGTTTTCTATGCTTTAAAATAATCAAATTTAATTATCCTTTATTACCATTCAATGCCGTGATTTGTGTGTTGAGTACTTTTAGGTTTTCTAGGGCAGGAATGACTTAAAGGATGGAAAGGAAACATACAAAAATGGAAAAAAAATCACAAATTGGAGTTTTTGGAGAGACTGGAAGCGACGCGTTCGCATGGACGACGCGAACGCGTGTTTAGCGCAAAAGAGAATCGACGCGAGCGCATGGATGATGCGAACGCGTGACCTGCGAAACACAACTAACGCGGCCGCATGACTGACGCGACCGTATGGAAGAGCAAAACTCCAGATGACGTGACCGCGTGACCCACGCAGACGCGTGACGTGTGCGATCTGCAGAATTTGAAGAAGTCGGTCCCAGCGACTTCTGGGCCCTTTTTGGTCCAGATCCAAGCCCAAAGAGCACAGATTAAAGCACTATAAATGGAGGAATCCATGCATTCATCAATATACACTAGAGACTGGATACAATACACAACATACATTCATACATAGTTTTAGGATTTAGATGTAGTTTTTAGAGAGAGAGAAGTTCTCTCCTCTCTCTTAGGATTAGGATTAAGACTCCTCTTAAAGGACTTAGGATTATTTTCATCTTATTCAATTACAGATTCAATGTTCCTTTTATTTCTCTTTTCAATCTAATTTATGAAACTTGTCCATGATAGAATTTATATCTTCATTTAATATAATTTGAGGTATTTCAGACCCATGATTGTTTTCTTCTATTTATTATATAAATAATTTAGATTTTCCCCTTTTGATTTTGGTTGATTAATTGGTAACTCCTAAGTTTTCAAACTCATCGTGATTGATAATTGTTATCTTTGCTGATTAATTTAGATTCCTATAACTCTAGTCTTTCCTTAAGGAGTTGACTAGGACTTTAGGTGTTAAATTAATTTGTCCACTTAATTGACCTTCATAGTTAGAGGTTGACTTAGTGGTAGCAGAAATATAATTCTCATCACCATTGATAAGGATAACTAGGATAGGACTTCCAGTTTTCATACCTTGCCAAGAGATTTCTTAGTTATTAATTTATTAATTCCTGCAAGTCATTTCTCTTGTTCAAAACCCGAAAACACTATTTTCCATAACCAGTAGTAAAACACACTTCCCTATAATTCCTTGAGAAGACAACCCGAGGTTTGAATACTTCGGTTTATAAATTTTATTGGGTTTGTTACTTGTGACAACCAAAATTTTTGTAAGACAGGAATTCTTGTCGGTCTAGAAGCTATACTTACAACAGGGAATTTATTTGTGAAAATTCTAGATCGCGCGAGAATTTTGCTCTTCAAGGCATCTCAGAGATTTCTTGTTGAGGCAGCTCCTCACGCTCTTGTTGAGGTGCATGTGTAGGCTCTCTTGTTTGCTCCATCCTTCTTTTAGTGATGGGCTTGTTCTCCTCAATGGGGATGTCTCCTTCTATGATAATTCCAACTGAATTTCATAGGTGACAGATAAGGTGGGGAAAAGCCAACCTTGCTAAGGTGGAAGGCTTTTCAGCTTTTTTGTACAACTCTTAAGGTATTACCTCATGTACCTCCACCTCACTTCCAATCATGATGTAATGAATCATGGTGGCTCTATCAATGGTCACTTCTGACCGATTGCTAGTAGGGATGATAGAGCATTGGATGAATTCCAACCATCCTTTAGCTATAGGCTTGAGGTCAAGCCTTCTTAGTTGGACAGGCTTGCCTTGAGCATCCCTCTTCCACTGAGCTCCTTTCACTCAAATGTCTGAAAGAACTTGGTCCAGCCTTTGATCAAAATTAATTCTTCTAGTATAAGGATGTGGGTCTCGTTGCATCATTAGCAAATGGAACGCCAACCTCACACTTTCTGGGCTGAAATCCAAGGGTCGCCCTCAGACCATGGTGCTCCAATTTTTAGGATGTGGGTTCACACTAGTTTCATGGTTTTTAGTGACCCATGCATTAGTGTAGAACTCTTGCACCATCAAGATTCCAACTTTTGGGATAGCATTGGTTAGGACTTCCCAAGCTCTCCTCTAGATTTCTCTTCGGATCTTCGGGTACTCATTCTTTTTTAGCCTAAAAGGGATTTCAGGAATCACCATTTTCTTTGTGACTACGTCATAGAAGTGGTCTTGATGAGCTTTAGTGACGAATCTCTCCATCTCCCAAGGTTCGAAGGTGGAAGCAACAACTTTTCCTTTCCTCTTTCTAGAGGATTCTTCGACTTTGGGTGCCATAAGTATGAATGGAGAGAAAAAAGTAAGGCTTTTCCAACACCAAACTTAAAAGCTTTGCTCGTCCTCGAGAAAAATATGAAGAAAAGAGTAGAAGAAGAACAGAAGTGGTACTAGAGAAAAGGGGAAAGGAGAATTCGACCAAGTGAGGCTTTAGTGTATGAAATGTGTGTTGGAGAAGTGGTATGAGGGGTTATTTATAGGGGTAGGATAAGGTAGGGTTCGAATGAACGGGTGGGAATTGGATGGAAAATTTTGAATTTGAAGTGGGTGGGTGTTGGTGGGAGTGATGATGGTTTTGTAAAGAGATGTGGATGTGATTGCTTGAGGGTTTATGGGGAAGAGTGTGTAGAGAAGAGTGAAAATAAGAGAGAAAAGAAGGTGGGGTAGTGGAGATTCTATGGGACCCATTGGTCTTGGGAGGCTAGGGAATTCGAGTTCCCTACCCCGTTGTAGGCGTTAAACGCCTATTGAGGGCCTCCTTCCTGGTGTTCAACGCCAAGTCTGTGCCTCTGTTGGGGCGTTGAATGCCCAGTCTCTGCCCCCTGGCTGGCGTTCAACGCCAGCAATGCTGCTCCTCATGGGCGTTGAATGCCCACTCTGGCCCCTTTGTCGGTTAGCTCCTTACGGAGATGGATAGGTGCTAAGAATTTCATCCCTTATAGTGAACTTCTTGCCTCTGCTTTCATGGATAAGTTTCACATGTTCTAGAGACAGGATCTTATTCACAGTGTGTGGAATGACTGGGTTGTCAGTGAAGACAACTCTCATGCTAGGTAAGAGGCCTTCAGTGGGGATTTTCTTATCCCTCCAACCCTTGGGCACTTTCTTACTGCCATTCTTATTAGAGCTTGATGATGGTTGCCCCACACCAAACTTAAAATTGGTGTTTGGGGGCTCTATTAGGCTCTGTACTGAGATTAGTGGTTGAAGCACTTTATTTTTGTTAATGCTGTTTCCTTCAACTGAGGTAAAATGAGGTTTATGAACCTTGAACACAAGATAGTCCTCATCTGGTTGCAAGACTAGTTCTTCTCGATCTACATCAATCATTGCTTGGCTGTAGCTAGGAAAGGTCTTCCAAGGATGATGGATTCATTCTCTTCCTACCCAGTATCTAGGATTATGAAATCAGTAGGGATGTAAATATCTTCAACTTTTACCAAGACGTCCTCTACCAGTCCATATATAAGCCTTTTTCATGGACTTGTCTGCCATCTCTAGCGAGATTCTTGCAACTTGTACCTCAAAGATTCACAGCCTCTCTATTACAGAGAGAGGCATGAGGTTTAGGCTTGACCCTATGTCACACATAACCTTATCAAAGGTCATGGTACCTATGGTGCAAGGAATTAAGAAGCGTTTGGGATCCGGCTTCTTCTGAGGTAACTTTTGCTGAACCAAGGCATTGAGTTCCTTGGTTAGCACTGGAGGTTCTTCCTCCAAAGTCCCTATTCCAAATAACTTGGCATTGAGCTTTATCAAAATTCCTAGGTACCGAGCAACTTCAGAGGAAGAGTACTCTTCAGATTCTATGATCCTTAACCAAGCATTCAAGGGAACTTCAATGGGCTCCTCATGAACCTTGGGTTCTATCAGTTCTTCAATAGGAAAGTTCTTAGTGGGCTTAGGGTTGCCAACTACCCCTATTGTGGCGTTCAACGCCAGGACTTGTGTCTCTTTGGGCGTTGAACGCCCAACTTGTATCCCTTTACTAGCGTTCAATGCCAGCTTTTGTGATGCCTTGAGCATTGAACGCCCAGGAATGACTTCCTTACTGGTGTTCAATGCCAGGAATGGTGCTTCTATTGGCATTAAACACCTAGTAATTGTGTTCAACGCCAGTGATGGTGCTTCCTTGGGCATTGAACGCCCAGTAAGAACCTCCTTACTGGCGTTCAACGCTAGAGTATCCCCTTTGAATTCGGCCTCAGCTTCTACAGTGATGGCCTTGCACTCTTCTCTTGGGTTTACTTCAGTGTTTCTTGGGAGAGTGTTAGGAGGGGTCTCAGGGATTCTCTTACTCAGCTGACCAACTTGTACCTCCAGATTTTTTATAGAGGATCTAGTTTCTGTTATGAAACTGTGAGTGGTCTTAGAGAGTTCAGAGACTATGGTTGTTAAGTCAGAAAGGCTCTGATTAGAAGTCTCCATGTTTTGTTGAGAAGAAGGGAATGGTTTATTATTAAACCTTTCTAGTTTCTTCCACCTTGATTAATGTTGAAGCCTTGCTGAGGCTTCTGTTAATCCTTACATGAGAAGTTAGGATGATTTCTCCATGAAGAATTGTAGGTGTTTCCATAGTGTTATCCCATGTAATTCACCTCTTCCATAGTGGTCTAGATCATAGGCATCTCCATCATAGGAGGTGTCTTGAGTGCTGCCAGCTGCAGCTTGCACTCCAGTCAAATACTGAGAGATCATATTGACCTGTTGAGTCAAGATCTTGTTTTGAGCCAATATGGCATTTAGAGTGTCAACCTCCAAGACTCTTTTCTTCTGAGCTACCCCATTGTTCATATGGTTTCTCTCAGAAATATACATAAATTAGTTGTTTGCAACAATTTCAATGAGTTCCTGTGCCTCTATAGGTGTTTTCTTCAAGTGGAGTGATCCACCAGCAGAATGGTCCAATGACATCTTGGACATCTCAAATAGTCCATCATAGAAGATACCTAGGATAGTCCATTCTGAGAGCATGTCAGGAGGACACCCCTTCATCAGTTGCTTGTATCTTTCCCAAGCTTCATAGAGGGATTCACCCTCTTTTTGTCTGAAGGTTTAAACTTTCACCCTGAGCTTGCTCATCTTTTGAGGTGGAAAGAACTTGGCCAAGAAAGCATTTACCAACTTTTCCCAAGAGTCTAGGCTTTCCTTAGGTTGAGAATCTAACCATATCCTAGCTCTATCTCTAACAGCAAAAGGGAAAAGCATAAGCCTGTAGACCTCAGGATCCACTCCATTGGTCTTAACATTATCACAGATTTGCCTGAATTCATATAGGAATTGATGCATGAAATTTGTAATTATGTTGCATTAGAGAGACTAACTGAGGCTTAAACTCAAAGTTATTTTCTCTAATGGTAGGTACGGAGATACTTCTTCCATAGAAGTCAGAAGTGGGTGCAGTGAAGTCACCAAGAACCTTCCTTGCATCTCCTTCATTATTATGTTCAGCTACCATATCTATGTTTTCAGCTTCTTATTCGAATAGATCTGTGAGGTTTCCTCTGGAGTGTTGTGCTTTAGCTTGTTGTAAATGCTTCATTAGGGTCCTCTCAGGTTCAGGATCAGGATCAAAGAGAGGTTCTTTATCTCTGTTCCTGCTCATAAACAAGAAAAAGAAAGACAAGAAAGAAGAAGAATGAAAATCTCTATGTCATAGTATAGAGAATTCCTTGTGAGATTGATAAACCACTATTTTATGGTTTACAATGTGTTTAATTGTGTGGTTTTATCATGATCTTTACCCACTTATTCATATAATTAGCATGCATTTATATTTCCTTCCTAAAATTATTACATGATTGAAAACATACTTCTTTGGTCTTAATTTAGCTAATCTTAATCCTCTCTTATTACCATTCGATGCCTTGATCTATGTATTAAGTGTTTCAGGCTTCATAGGGCAAGAATGGCTTAGAGAATGAAGAAGAAGTGTGCAAAGATGGAAGGAATACAAGGAATTGAGGAGATGACCAGCGAAAAGTCACGCGGTCGCATGGCTCACGTGACTACGTGAAATAGAAGAAATTAGAGTGACGCGATTGCATGGCTCACACGACCGCGCGGATTGGAAAAGCACAAGTGATGCGGAAGCGTGGACGACGCGAACGCGTGGCAAAGAAAAACGCGAATGACGCGATCGCGTGACGTGCGCGATCTGCAGAATTACAAAAGTCGCTGGCAGAGATTCTGGGCCGCATTTTAACCCAGTTTTCGGCCCAGAAACACAGATTAAAGTCAGGGAACTTGCAGAGATTCAGGAGGCTCTCATAATTCACTTTTTATTATTTTAGATGTAGTTTTTAGAGAGAGAGGTTCTGTCCTCTCTCTTAGGATTAGGATTAGGATTCCTCTTAAAGGATTTAGGATTTATTATTATTCCAACTTACAATTTTCTTCTGAATTCCAAGTTTAATATTTCCTTTACTTATTTTCCCAATTTAATTTATGAACTCTTTTATGTTGAATTTGAATTTATGTTTAAACGTAGTTTGATTGCTTTATTTACATGAATACTTTTAATTTAAATTAGATATTTACCCTTTTGGCTTTGGTTGAGTAATTGGTGACTCTTGAGCTGTCAAATAAAGCAGTGGTTGAAATTGGGAGTTGCTAATTAATTTGAGTTCCAATAACTCTTGCCTTTCCAAAGGAAAGACTAGGACTTTAGGTGTCAAATTAATTAGTCCACTTGACCTTCCTTTGTTTAGCAAAGGTTAACTAAGTGGGATTAAAATCCAATTCTCATCACAATTGATAAGGATAGGACTTCCAGTTCTTATACCTTGCCAAGAGTCTATTTTACAGTTATTTATTTATTTTTACTTGTCATTTAAATATGCTTGTGCCCATTGCCCAAACTCCAAAACCCCAAAACACACTTTTTCATAACAAATAATAAGAACATACCTCCCTGCAATTCCTTGAGAAGAATACCCGAGGATTAAATACTCGGTTATCAATTTTAAAGGGGTTTGTTACTTGTGACAACCAAAACGTTTGCACAAAAGGATTTTTGTTGGTTTAGAAACTATATCTACAACGCGACTATTTTTATAAAATTCTTTACTAGCAAAAATCCTAACGTCAAAATGGCGCCGTTGCCGGAGAATTGCAAACGTGTGCCTTATTATTGGTTATTGTAAATATTTTTTCAAAAAAAAATTCAGATTTTTATTTTAAAATTTTTATCTTATCTTATCTTATTTTTCAAAATTCAAATCTTTTTCAAAAATTATATCTTTTTTAAAATATTTTCTTTTTATTAATTTTTGTTTTTCTTTTCTCTTACTACTATGAACTCTCACCCCTTTGGCTATGAGTCTGGTTATAATTATGTTTCAGGAAGAGGAAATTACAATGAGAACATGCATCAAGGTTGGAACAATCAAAGATGGGAGGAGCCACAAGGATTTGATCAACCCTCATGGCAACAACCACCTCCAATGGACTACCAACAACTATTCTGTGATGCATATCAAGATGATGGCTATGGTGAGCGCTCTTTTGATTATCAACAACCACCACCATATGCCTATGAACCCCCTCCTCAACATGACTTTAGACCACCATACTCACAAGTCCCTTTTCACCATTCACCTCCATATGACCCTAACCCTCATCCACCATACCAACCACCTTATGAGCCAAATGAACCATACACAAAACCACCACCTTTCCAACACAACTACTCTCATGAACCACCACATCAATATTCACCATCTCCATATCATTATCAAGATGAACCACCTTCCTATTATGAACCCTCTCTCCCAACCAATGAACCCTCATATCCACCCCAACCTCCAATGAATAACAGACTTCATGTTATTCTTCAAAGGCAAGAAAGGATGAATACGAGTGTGCTAAATTTCGTGGCCGCCTTAGGCGAGTTAGTAAATATATTAGCTTCCCGACGTTCGGACACTCAAGGAACCCCATGGCTTCATGTGGACAATCTAATGAAGAACGTAGCATGAAGGAGACATTAGAAACTCCGGAGGACAATGAGGAACATGGCTTTGTATTGGAACAAGTGGAGAAAACTATAATAGTTGCAGAGGAAGAAATGATTGAAGATTTAGGAGATGCAGAACCTCCATGGGAGAGTCCAGTCATAGAACCCCTTTCCAAGACGTTTGAAATTGATGCTGAGGAGGGTGTACAACCTCCAAGGCATATCATAGCTAAAGACTTGGAAGAGGTTGATCAAGTGACGAAGATTCAAGAAGAAGACGCACAACCTCCCATGCCCTTGGTAAGTAATGAAGAAGAGATCGAATTGGAAGAAAGCTACCAAGAGGAAGAGGTTGACATTAAAGAAGCTTGCAAAGAGGTGGTAGTTATCAGAGAAGAGCACAAGGGAGTGGAGCTTGCAATTTCATTAAAGATACCTCCCCCTAGGTTGCCATCATCCTTCACAACATTCAAGTGGGTAAAATTCATATCCCTTAGCTTTCTAATTCCACTTGAATATGGGCTACTTGAGACGGATGGCCAACTTAGAGCTCATTGTGACATTAAGAGTAAGAGGAAGATGGCCAGTGGCAAGAATTGTCCTGCAAGGTTCATCATGGTTGGAAGCTCAAAGGTTGGTGTAAAGCTCAACTGAATGGGTCTAGGAAGTTGTTTGGCCGCTTACGTGAGAATTCAGATTGCTTGCCACCTGGATGGAACAATATTGCTCAACCAAAAGACGGGTGCAAAGGCAAGGTCTGGGACCCCGGAATCCATTCTACCAATCACCACTCTTGGGGCCTTGTCACTTGCTTCAACTTACTTAAAAGGCTCTCTGCGCCTAGTTTGGGACCCCGGAGTTTACTGGAGATACAAACATCGGTGGAGATTCCTGGATGAGTTCAAGCACAAGCCACCATAACAGGGAGCTCACCAAATGTCCAACTTAAGGACTTTAACTAAAAGTGCAAGGTGGGAGACAACCCACCATGGTATGATCGTTCCTTTTTCATTTTTATTTAGTTTTATTTGTTTTTATTATACTGAACCTGGAGTTTTGCATCACATTCATATTAACACTGCATTTTGCATTTTTTCATATTCAAAAAAAAAAAACACGCACGCGACGCGGCAGCGTCGCTGACGCGTCCGCGTCACCAGTGCAATGGGAAGAAAAGAAAACGAACAAAAAGTCACGCGAGAGCGTGGCTGGAGGCGCGCCTTTAGCATAATTTGACCCCACGCGACCGCGTCGCTTACGCGACTGCGTCATGTGGAACTTTGGCCTCCCACGCGACCGCGTCACCCACGCGGCCGCGTGCCATGAAAATCGACGTAAAAAAGGTTCATGGCTGAAAGTTGTGCTGGAATTGGGCTGGACTCGTGCTAGAAGCCCAAGCCCTCTCACGCGAAC
Organism: Arachis duranensis; assembly: GCF_000817695.3. Classification (NCBI taxonomy): domain Eukaryota; kingdom Viridiplantae; phylum Streptophyta; class Magnoliopsida; order Fabales; family Fabaceae; genus Arachis; species Arachis duranensis. The sequence goes on along the minus strand of NC_029780.3, from coordinate 67,877,529 downwards.
GCGTGCTCCACGCGGCCGTGTCGTCTTTCAAAAATGGCCATCCACGCGATCGCGTCGCCCACGCGACCGCGTCACTTAAATTTTTGGCAAAATGCAATTCAAACAGAGAGTTGTGCGAATGCGAGGCTGCACTCGCGCCACTAGCACAAATCAAGTGACGCGATCGCATGACCCACGCGTCCGCGTCACCTGACCTTATTGCGCACCACGCGGCCGCGTCAACTACGCGACCGCGTCGCCAGCGTCGCACACCTTAACCGAATATGCCAAACTATTTTATCTTTTCCTTGCCAATCCTAATTTTTCCACCTTCCTTTCTTACTTACTTCTTCTTCGCTTCTTTCCCTTCTCATTCTTCTTATCTTTCATTTTCTCTTACTTAATTGCATACTTTCATTCATTGTATTATTTTCATTGGTGTTGGAATTTTATTTGGGTCATTGTTTTTCTATATTTTTGTGGATTATTTGACAATTATATATTACTTTTTAAAGGGTTGCTTGCATGTTCAATTTAATACTTTCAACCAGCTTTTTTACCATGCATGCTATGTGCTTGTGAAAACGCCTGTATGGCATTGTACACTATTTTTAAGATTTCTTTTAATCTTCTACTATAAATGCTTGCTTTTCACAAAACCCTTTTTATATTTTATTAATTAAATATAATTGTCATTACAAACGTTATTGTTAGTTTCTTAAGACTAACAATACATTAAAGCTTTTGATGCTTGATCTATGCTACTCATGCCCTTGCCGGCATGCTAATAAACATCTTGCATCCAATACTCCCCATGCCTTGCTATATTTCCATTGATGAACTGATCACATGGAATCGCGACCATGTCTTCCATTCACTATTTTCTTTACTTGCCATGATATTCATTCGTACCGCCCTCCTCTTTGCTCTACACCTTTGACTTCATATCCCTTTCTTTTCTCTCTTTTTCAGGCTGGCCACCAGAACGGGTAAGGAGAAAGCTTCTACAACGAGCAACAGCTGAGGTACCACAACACCCGCCCACCCGTACTTCTCAGCATGCACCAAGGACGATGCAATCTTTAAGTGTGGGGAGGTCAATACCGATCTCCACGGGTTAGTTAGCCCCTTCTCAACACAAATTTTTGTTTTTCATTGTTGCATTTGCATGTTTGTTTCTTTTTGTGCATATTTTACCACTTGGTTAAAGTAATATTTTCTTTTTCAATAAATTTTTATATAGTATTTCACTAATTTAAATAAAATTTTTTGAAAAACTTGTTTGAAAAAATATTATTTTGGAACATAGTTTAGAGCTCGAACACACAAAACCAGTGAGATTTTGAGCCTATTTGATTGGTTGCATTTTATCAACCAATATTTTATTTTTGGTGTGTGTTTTTCTCTCTAAAATTGTGATCTTTGTCTTGCTTAATTCTATATTTCCATTATTTGATGTATGCATGCACTTATATGATTGAGGCCTTGTTTCACTGAGCTTACATACCCTTATGGCCTTACCTTTTATTATCCTTTGCAAACCCATGTTGAGCCTATTTTACCCCTTGTTCTTTACTTCAGCTCATCACTAACTCTAAGCGGAAAACAATAATGTCCCTAATTTGAATCCTTGATTACCTTAGACTAGTGAGAATGCTCATGAATTAAGTGTGGGGAAAAGTGGGTTTGGAAACGTTTGGTTTGGAAATTGAGTATGTTAGACTTTGTGTGAAAATATGAAAAATGCTAAGAACATGTTTATGCATTCAAAACCTTAATCATATGCATTAAAAAAAAGCAAGTAATGAAAGGGGACAAAATGTCCCAAAATAAATAAGTGAAGTCAATGCATATGAGCTGTACTCAAAACTTGGAATGCATAAATATGTAGTAAACACAGTTGATGGGAAGTTAGATTTTGTATTTTAATTAAATGGATTGTCTTAAGTTAGGTGGAAAGTTTATGTTAATTAAGGATTCAAATTTTA
>NC_029780.3:67869405-67875367 GCF_000817695.3 Arachis duranensis | reverse complement strand
AAGCTATCTTCTTCTTGCAAGTTATTTATATTGTATTTTGTGATTTGAATTAGTGAAATCCAGTTCATATTTATTCTTGAAAGATTTATTTACTTTTTCACCAAGTAGGTAGAATCATTTTAGCATGTAGTTGCATTCACATTCATAGGTTGCATTACATGAGTCTTGCCTTTTCCTACTCATTTATTTGGTCTCCTTGAGTTTAGCATGAGGACATGCTAATGTTTAAGTGTAGAGAGGATGATAAACCACTATTTTATGGTTTACAATGTGTTTAATTGTGTGGTTTTATCATGATCTTTACCCACTTATTCATATAATTAGCATGAATTTATATTTCCTTCCTAAAATTATTACATGATTGAAAACATACTTCTTTGGTCTTAATTTAGCTAATCTTAATCCTCTCTTATTACCATTCGATGCCTTGATCTGTGTATTAAGTGTTTCAGGATTCATAGGGCAGAAATGGCTTAGAGAATGAAGAAGAAGTGTGCAAAGATGGAAGGAATACAAGGAATTGTGGAGATGACCAGCGAAAAGTCACGCGGTCACATGGCTCACGCGACCGCGTGAAATAGAAGAAATCAGAGTGACGCGATCGCATGGCTCACGCAACTGCACGGATTGGAAAAGCACAAGTGACGCGGAAGCGTGGATGACGCGAACGCGTGGCAGGGAAAAACGCGAATGACGCGTCCGCATGGATGACGCGATCGCGTGACGTGCGCGATCTGCAGAATTACAAAAGTCGCTGGCAGAGATTCTGGGCCGCATTTCAACCCAGTTTTCGGCCCAGAAACACAGATTAAAGTCAGGGAACTTGCAGAGATTCAGGAGGCTCGCATAATTCACTTTTTATTATTTTAGATGTAGTTTTTAAAGAGAGAGGTTCTCTCCTCTCTCTTAGGATTAGGATTAGGATTCCTCTTAAAGGATTTAGGATTTATTATTATTCCAACTTACATTTTTCTTCTGAATTCCAGGTTTAATATTTCCTTTACTTATTTTTTCAATTTAATTTATGAACTCTTTTATGTTGAATTTGAATTTATGTTTAAACGTAGTTTGATTGCTTTATTTACATGAATACTTTTAATTTAATTTAGATATTTACCCTTTTGGCTTTGGTTGAGTAATTGGTGACTCTTGAGCTGTCAAATAAAGCAGTGGTTGAAATTGGGAGTTGCTAATTAATTTGAGTTCCAATAACTCTAGCCTTTCCAAAGGAAAGACTAGGACTTTAGGTGTCAAATTAATTAGTCCACTTGACCTTCCTTTGTTTAGCAAAGGTTAACTAAGTGGGATTAAAATCCAATTCTCATCACAATTGATAAGGATAGGACTTCCAGTTCTTATACCTCGCCAAGAGTCTATTTTACAGTTATTTATTTATTTTTACTTGTCATTTAAATATGCTTGTGCCCATTGTCCAAACTCCAAAACCCCAAAACACACTTTTTCATAACCAATAATAAGAACATACCTTCCTGCAATTCCTTGAGAAGACGACCCGAGGTTTAAATACTCGGTTATCAATTTTAAAGGGGTTTGTTACTTGTGACAACCAAAATGTTTGCACGAAAGGATTTTTATTGGTTTAGAAACTATATCTACAACGCGACTATTTTTATAAAATTCTTTACTAGCAAAAATCCTAACGTCAGAGATATCTGAAGAAGAAAGAGAATTGAGGTAGAAGAAGAGATAGAATTCGAATAGAGGGGTAAGATATTTCTTTTTGGGTTTCCCACGATACCCAACAAGTTAAGCAATAATTCGTCATTAATTTGAATTCCATTTAAAAGTCTGCAATTGGCCGGCAATGAGTTGCTATACATACGACACAGAATTCGAACCCCAATACTTACTTAAGCGGATGACTAAGTGATCACTTAGATGTGTCAAATTAAAACTATACATATTAATAAGAACTAGAAATATACATACAATCACTTATTATAATATTTAAAATAATAAAAATATAATTTCATACACACAATATAATATTCAAAATAACAAAAAAATAATTTATAATAATTTTTTTTATTTTTAACATGACTAAATATTATTTTTTTTATATATGTTCTTAAATAATTATTTTACTTTTTATTATCTCATATTTAATTGTCAAATCTACTTATTATAGTCTTTAAGGTATCAATAATATATTTTTTTATCTTAAATCATTTTTAAAAAATCACAAATAATTTAAGTTGTATTTAATTAAAAGATTAAGTTTCAATTCAATTAACTAATATAATGAAATTAATTATCATTATCTTTTTGAGTTTATTTATTTATTTATTTTTTATACTATATCAAATTTAATAATATAATTATTATTATATATTAAGTTTAATAAAATATTTTTTAACATAAAATACAAAAAAATTATTTATATTTTATTTTGATGATATAATACTTCACATACTGCTTTATAACAAGCGGATTAGTCAATGCTATATCATGTGTCGTGTTAACTAGTAACTACAATCCTAAGAATAACATTATAGCTGACTTTCCTTAGATTTTTCAAAACTGAGACGTAGTAAATTTTTAAAAAACGTGACATATATAAAATTTTTAGAAATGAATTTAGAACCAATATTTTTTTGAAAAGGAAAGCTCAACACAACAAGTAGAGTACAGAAAGTAACAAATAGAAAACCATCGGTCAGAAGAAGTAAGTTATACAAAAAATATTAATTGATATCTTCTGTCATCTTTCGCATTGTCATCAACAACAAAAGGGATCTACACCTATCCACTCCTTATAGTTCATGGAGGACTTGTAGATTATTTTGTCAACCCCGTTTCTTTCATTCTGAAAAATTCGCCTATTCCTTTCTAGCCAAATATTACAGATAATCGTACAGAAACATACCATCCACCTCTCGCACTCCTCCTTACTAGTTGATAACTCAGTCCAACTTGGAAAATGTTCCTTTAGCGTTCCTGGGCACGACTATTGCCTTCCAACAAAAGACAGCAATGCACACCAAACCTGCCAAGAAAATCCACAACCAAGAAACAAGTGGTAACTAGATTCAACACCTTCATTACACAACACATAGGCAATATCTTCCTGGTTAACCACTGCCAGCCGACTCAGCCTCTCCTTCATATTGACCCTTCCAGTCAAGACAAACCAGATGAACAATTTAACTCTAGGTGGGACTAAACCCTTCCAAACTGTCCTAGTAAAGTTGTAACTCACTATATCCTCCGAAAGCATTTCCAGTTGTACAAAGGAGTTAGTAGAAAATACACCCTGTTCATCAAATTTTCACACAACTCTATCCTTTTTGCCATATACAAGATTAACCTGTCTTAATGTTTCATGCAACTGGTTCACTAAGTCCAACTCCCATTGGAAAAGCACTCGCCTCCATTGGAAGTTCCATCTCCATTCTAACCCGTCCCAGAACCCACAATCCCCTATGACAGATCCCTTTTGGTTTGAAATTGAGAAGAGCCTCGTAAAAAGAACTTTCAAGGTCCCACCACGCAACTATACATCCTCCTAGAACCGAGTTCCTCTCCCATCGCCAATCTTCATAGACAACCCATTAATCATCTTCTGTCTTACTTGTTGATTCTTGAACTGTAGTTGGCATATATCCTTCCATGGCCCCCGGACATGTAGCCCCTGGGATGACAACATCACTTTGGGGTTGAGATTGTTACAAGAGCATACCACCTTCTTCTATAAGGGGCAATCCTCCTTCGAAAAGCGCCACCACCACTTAAAGAGGAGTGCTGTGTTACGAACCATGGCATCCCCGACACCTAATCCCCCTAGCTTTCTGGGAGCCTGCACCACCTCCCACCTGACCATTGCCATACCAAACCTACCATCCTCCTTGTCCTATAGAAACCTTCTCTATAGGAAAATCAGTTTCTCTGCAACATCCTTTGGCATTTTATACAAACTCAAATAATAGACTGGGAGGCTGTTCAAAACAGATTTAATAAGCACCAGCTTACCGAATTTGTTGAGAACATTGGCCTTCCAAATGCTCGGCTTCTCCTCCACTTTTTCTATAATGGGCTTCCAAGTCTTCACCAACCTCGGGTTCGTTCCTAACTGGATCCCCAAGTATTTCACTGAAAGTGAGGCTACCTTACAGCCCATCCCTCTAGACATACACTGTATCCACTGAACATCACAATTAATAGGAATCAAGCTAGACTTATCAAAGTTAATAATCATCCCCGACATAAGCTCAAAACAACGCAGGATCCTCCTGTAATTCTTTATGGTTTCTTTCTCCAGAGGGCAGAACAGAACAGTATCATTCGCAAACTGAAGATGTGACAACTCGACATGATCTCTACCCACCAATAACGGCAAAATTCGCCCATTTCTCACCGCCTCCCCAAACATCCTATGTAGAACGTCAGCGACAAGTACAAATAGAAATGGAGACAATGGAGCCCCCTGCCACAAACCTCTTTCCATCTTAAATGGCTTAGAAGGCGATCCGTTTATCAACACTAATATAGAACTCGTACTTATGTAGGAGTCAACAATTGAAGAGCTCGTTCTTATGTTTTGTTTATATGACAGATACAAGAAGAGCTACACCCATCTTTCATGAACAAGACAAACGAACCCTCAGGAGATTAAGAAGAGCTGAAAGAGGGAAAAACATTGTTGGAGAGGAGGAGTCAGAAGAAGAATTTTAAAACATGGAGGAACATTCAACCAATCCACCAGGTGGAGTAGCTAACAACAACAACAATCCACCACAGAGGAGAGTTTTGGCCTCCTACACATTTGCAAATCCCAGACATTGTGGAAGCAGCATCTTAACTCCAAATGTCAATGCAAACAATTTTGAACTAAAGCCACAACTTATCACTCTAGTTCAAAATAATTTCTCTTACGGAGGAGGACCACTTGAAGACTCCAATCAACACTTATCTACCTTCTTGAGGATTTGTGACACGGTCAAAACCAATGGTGTGCCTGACGAATAGATTTTTGATGGTTTAGAATTTCACTAATGAAATCTCGTTGTAAAGTATATTTTCCAAACCAAGCAATAATCCTTTCATACAAAAAGTTGTTTGTCACTAAAACAAACCCCTAAATTTATAAACCGAAGTATTGGACCTCGGGTCGTTCTCCCTAGGATTTACAATAAAGTGTCTTGTTATTGGTTGTGAGTTATATTTGGGGTTTTTAAGATTTTAGACAAGAAATATAAATGGCAAAGAAAATAAACTAACAACTAGCAAAGCTCTTGGCAAGATATGAGAACTAGAAGTCCTATCCTAGTTATCCTCCTCAATTGTGATGGCAAATTGTCCATTGCTCCAACTTAGTCAACCTCTAACCATGGAGGAAAGTCAAGTGGATGAATCAATTTGATTCCTCAAGTCCTAATCAACTCCTAAAGGAAAGACTAGCTTTAGAGGCATTCAAATCAATTAGCAATCTCTCCAATTATCAATCAACAAAGGAATTAGATAACTCAAGAGTTACTAACTACTCTACCTAGGCCAAGAGGAACAAAAAGCTACACTAAAATCCTACCAAGCATTTTATCAAACACTTGGAAGGCATATAGAGAGAAGTGAGAGCTTCTCTCTCTAGAAAACTAAACTAAAACTAATCCTAGTGTGTTTGTGAATGTGTATGGACATGTGTTGTCAATCCCCTTCAATCCTTGGCTTTTATGTGCATTTTGGCGCCAAAGTTGGTTGCTGAAACCTCTCCAAAATCGTCAGGCACGTGTCACATAATTGAAGCCATGTGCCCTCATCGGCGCGTGCGCGCATGGTACGCGTGCGCGTCCTTGGCCTGTTTCGCAATGTGCGCGCAAGCGCCTTGTGCGCGTACGCGTGCATGGCCTGGATCAATTCTTTGGCTTTTTGTGCTTCTCTCCACTTGTATGCTTCCTTCCTTGCTTCCTTTGATCCATGCCTAGCCTATTTCAACCTGAGATTACTA
>NC_029780.3:67867317-67869197 GCF_000817695.3 Arachis duranensis | reverse complement strand
TAGAACAAACCGTCAAATTGGGGTTTGTCAACCTCCCCACACTTAAGCCTTAGCATGTCCTCATGCTAAATTAAGAAGGAACTAAGGGTTATGACATTTATTAAATGCAACTAAACTATATGAGTCCTATCTAAATGCAACTACCTAAGGCAAATGCAAATGCTTAATTCAAACAAATCGATTCCCAAGAGCATGTGTAAGTACAAGAGCTAGGCAATAGGAATTAAGTCCAAACCACAATTGTATTGAATTATCAAAAAAAATAGTTCAAACTTGCAAGAATATAGATAATATAGGTGAACACATGTGATTGAACTTTTGAACTCTCACCGGATATGTGTATCCGCTCTATTCACTCAAGTGTTTAAGGGTCAATTCACTCAATTCTCTTCTAATCAAGCTTTCCAAAATTTGATTTTCTTCTAACAATCAACATTTATTCAATGCATGCATACATTCATCATGAGGTCTTTCATTTAGGTTGTAATGGGGTTAGGGTCAAGGTAGGCTCATTTATGGTTAAGTGAACTAGACTTTGAATCTTTGATTAGCATAGACTTTCCCACCTAACTATACAATGACCTATACAAGTTCAAACTATTCTAACTACCCATTCTTCATTTTTTTTTCTTACATATTCATGCATTTCCTATTTGATTCATAACACCTATGCATTGATTCCTTTTTATTGACTTCACTTTGGGGCAATTTGTCCCCTTTTTATTATTTTCCTTCTTTTTCTTTTTTTTTTCTTTTTCTATTCTTCTTTTTTTTTGTCAAACTATATACAAAAACATCAATGCATAAGGTCTATTCATTTGATCAATACATGAGTATGTACCCAATTTCTAAACATGAAAGTGTACTACCCCTTTTATCCCATCCAATGTTCCCAAGCCTCACCAACTTTGAATAATAAACACTCTCACTAGCCTAGGCTAATCAAAGATCTAAACAAGGGCTTTTATTGGTTTTTCGCCTTGGGCTTGTAATGTGCTAAAATGAGAATAAGTTGGTTAAGCATAGGCTCAAAATTGGCTAACAATGGAGAATAAAGGGTTGGCTATTTGGGTAAGTGGCTAATGAAGTAATGGCCTCAATCATATAAACGCATAAATACAAGAAATAGATGGACATATAGAATCAAGCAAATCAAGGATTACAATCATAGAAAGAGAATAATTCACACAAGAATGGAAAATAAGTGGCTATAAAATGTAACCACATCAATAGGCTCAAGTCTCACAAGCTTGTGTTCTCAATTCAATACATGCTTCACAAAGTATGAAATTCAAGCAAGTTTTACCAAAAATTTTCTTTCAATCAATTGATTCAATGCCCTACATTTAAACTTCTTGGAAACCTTCAATGTTTGACTAAGCATTGTTGTGATTGAAAAATTCAAAAAATTCCTTTCTCTTAGTTCACCCTTTCCTTTTACTTAAAATCAATTTCTTGTGCAAAAAGGGTGACTAAGTATTTTGTAATTCAAAGTATGCTTTCTAATCACAACCACAACTAAAAGTAAAGATAAACAAAATGTATAAAGAAAAATCCAACTAAAAGTACGGAATCTATCATCCAAAACATCTAAAAAAATATCCAAAAACATCGAAATATCTAAGATCCAAAATAAGCAATAACAGTATCCAAAGCAAACTAGAAATGCATCAAAATATATACAAAGTGTGCAAAATAAGGTAACTAGGCCGAAAAGTTCACCGGTTCCCAAATAATGCTACCGGTGCCCTCCCCACACTTAAAACCAAGCATCGTCCTCGATGCTAAACCAGAGGATCAGTGGGAGGTACAACGATAGGCTCTGGCTCGGGATGTGGGACCGGCTCCTCCTGAGTCTCTGGTGGCTCTGTAGTGGCATG
>NC_029780.3:67861860-67867093 GCF_000817695.3 Arachis duranensis | reverse complement strand
AGTAGGCCACGAATATGCGCCCGCCACATACACTGCCGGATAAGTCTAGGGAAGGAGACCTCCTTCCCCTCCATAACACACCCAATAAGTAGAAGCATCTCCATAGGAATCTCAGAGAAGTGGGTGGTGGGAAGGACATAGCAAGCAAAGATCATCTGCCAAGTCTTGGCCTCCCTAGTCAAATGAGTAAACAACATCCCTTTCGGCTTGGTGTTGTTGGCATCCATAACCCAAGTAGCCTCTGGTAACCCAATGACAATCCTGAGTGCCTCATAATCGAAGGTCATGCTGTGTATGGCTAACTCAGCCTACTGATGGGCACACAGCTCATCAGGGACATGGCGGCACTGTAGCGCCTCCTCAATGGCAGTCTCAGTGATCATAATCTCCCTACCCCTCACCTGAACCGAATCCAATGTCGGACGGAAGAAGTTGCAGTAAAATTCCTTCACCCAAGACACATTGATATCCCCCAAATCCCGGTCAACAAAGTCGATGCCTAACTCGAGGATCTGACCTTCAATGGATCGTCTCACATCAGTAGGGAGAAGCAGCTTCTTCTCAATGTTCAACTTTGTAGTCCGATATTTAGAAAACCGGAGCTCACAGTAGAGATTAGGGAATTTGTCTGGATTGGTAGAAGGCAATAACTGGTTTTCCTTGTCCATATCATTCAGTGGATTCTTGGCATAATTCTTATATGTGGAAGGAAGAGAAGGAGTAGAGTGTTTTCTCTTTTTGGAGGTAGTGGCTATGGCTTTGCCTTTGTCCGACATCCTGAAAAATATGATAGGATAAATAAGACATTTAGCATGTAGCAAAGAAGGCATGTTCAGGAGACAAATGACAAAAACAATCATGATGTTGCAATGAATATGCAAAAGTGAATCAAGCAAACCGTAAGTGAACAAATGAACCAAAAGATATAATCCTCATTAGGGCAGCAATTCATATTTAAAAGGCAATAATGTCATCAAAATGTAAAAGAATGGTTAAAGAATGTTAAAGCGGAGTGGAAGGTAATTGGTTAAAGAAGTTAGTGAGTTTAGAAAAGTAGGTTAGGAAGATGATGGCATTTTGTTGCACAATTAAAAATAAAAGATTGTGGTGCATGTTCACACTGGTTGTGCAAATCCGGGAAGTCAAAAGGAAAAGAAAGTTGCCCCATTTTGAAATAAAGATCAAAATGAAACCAATTTTCTTGAAAATCGGGCAGCATTCCGGCTTAAAGTTGGACGTTCCCGGATAACAGAGTGTCACAATAAGCATAGAAAACAGCAGCAATTAGGCAAAGTGACAGTGATGTAGCATTCAGGCAACATGAATTGCATAAAAATTAGTCCAAAAATCATCATACAACATCCAAATAGCAGACAGCAAATTAAGCACAAACGGAGCACTTATCAGGCCTAGAATCCTCTATCCAGCCCTAGCTACCTAACCGCAGTTATTTCTATCTAACCTAGCATACAAAATTTGAATTTAAACTAACTAACATACAATTATACTAACTAACAGAAATTAAACAGTAAAAGGAAAATAGAAAAAGAATTTGAGTGGAACCTGGGAGCAGAGGAACTGAGTGTGGAAGAGAAATGGGGAGTGGGGTATAGTGGTGAACAGAGGCAGCAGTTGCGCCGCCGTGGGCGGTGGCGGTGATGACTGCCGGTGCGGTGGTTTGGCTAGAAAATGAGAAACCGAGGGGCGGTGGGACAGTGATGATGAACGCGGAGAAGGAGAGAGGAATGAGCGGGAAGGGGCAGTGGCAACGGCGTGGCGGCGGAGGGGTTGGTCACGGCGATGTGGCCGAAGGTGGAGGAAGAGAGGTTAGCGGAGGAGAGGGGGAAGATGAGGCGAATGGATGAGGGTGGATATGGTTGAGGTGGTGAACAGGGCGGCCGCGGTGGTGGCCGGCGGAGCAGTGGTTGAGGGAGAAAAGAAACAAAAATGGAGGTTGGGGAGGTGGGGTACGCGACTGCGCAGTAAGCGTCCCGCATTAGGGTTATTCCAATTTTTGAATCGACGCGCGCGCGCCAATTGCGCGTCCGCGTCCCTTGACGAAACGTGGGACCTACGCGTGCGCGTACAACGCGCTTGAGCGTGGATGAGGAAAATAGGAAAGGACGCGGGCGCGTACAGCGCGCGCACGCGTGCATGGAGTTGGGCTAGGGGCTTAGAGTTGGCCCAACTCAGGCCTAACTCTCTGGAAAATGGCCTAGAAGTCGCGCAATCAGATCGGTGCGCACGCGGCATGTACGCGTTCGCGCGCAGTGAGAAGAATTGGAGGTCCACGCGTGAGCGTGCAGTGCGCTCTGGCATGGGGGGGCAGAATAGGTATAGACGCGTACGCGTAGAGTGCGCGCACGCGTACCTTAGATTGGGCCTGAGGCTTAGAGTGGGCTTGAGGCACGCCCAACTCTCGGGTCCGTGGCCTAGAGTGGTGGCAGCACGCATGGACGCGCGCGCGGCGAGTGCGCGTCCGCGTACATTGCTAAGTTATGAAATGGCGCGTTAGCGCGATGTGCGCGCTCGCGCAGGATGAGTTGGGCCTGGGGCCTAAAGCTAGCCCAGAGTCGGCTCAACTCTCTGGAGTTTGGCTCAAAAACCTGCAGCAGCGAATCGGCGCGGACGCGGCAGGTGCGCGTCCGCATGGATGTCCATGTTCTTAAAAACGGCGCGCACGCGCGTTGTGTGCGTCCGCGTGGGTCGAGTTGGGCTCAAGGCCTAATGTTTGCCCACGGGAGGCCCAACTCTCTGGTGTTTGGCTCGTGGTGCATTTTCACAAGGACGCTTGCGCGTGCATGGCACATTCGCGTCCACCCCCCTTCTTCTTTTTTTTTTCTTTTTTTTTCTGAGAAAGCAAATTGCTGGTTTCTCCCCTTAGTGTTCACAACTCTTATTCACTCAACCATCATACAATTCACAAGAATGAAATTTTGATATTATTCATCTACTACTAAACACAACATGCATATGACTAAGCTAACAATTAAATTGTACAAACAAAATTGTATGAAACATCTACCTACAATGGTAACTCAAATCACTTATTAAGTAAATGTAAAAGATTGGAAAGAGTTTACCATGGTGGGGTGTCTCCCACCTAGCACTTTTAGTTTAAGTCCTTAAGTTGGACATTTGAGAGGCTTGTTGTCATGGTGGCTTATGTTTGTACTCATCCTTGAATCTCCAAGGATCTTTGCTTCTCAATTGGTTGATAGAATTTCCAACCATTTTTATTGAGCTTGGGCAGAATTCTACCCAAAATACGAGTTCCCATATTTGGTTTTCACATAGCGAACCGAGATCCCATATCTTATTTTCGCATCCATCCGTTAGTTGAGTCCCATGATTTTGTCGGATGGGTGGTTGACATAAATGTGGTGGACACACCGAATTCTCTTTACTCCACCAATAATTCCTTTTTGATCCATACAAGGTAATCCTTGTCCCAACATCATCCCTATATCTTGAGGTCTTGATCTTAATGAGCTTGACACCTACTTTCCAACCACTACACAACTCATTCTTACTTTTAATTCCACAAAGAGTTCTAAGTTGACCATCATTTTCAATCAGACTATATTCAAGCGAGAAATTAAAGCTTAGAGATAGAGATTTTACCCACTTAAATGTTGTGTTGGATGGTAACTTGGGAAGGGAGGCTTCCCCACACTTAGACAATGCAAGGTCCACTTCCTTGTGCTCTTCTTTGATTGTTTCCACCTCTTCACAAGCTTCTTCAATTTCAACCTTTTCCCCTTTGTTACATGGCTTGGTGTTGACATATTGTGTAATGGGAGGTGATTCAACTTTAGATAGGAATTCATTGATGAATGAGTTCATCTCTTGATCAACCTCTTCATATTCTTCAATTTCGATATACACCATGCCATTTTCGTTTTCCTTGGGAGGTTGTACACACTCTTCTATAACTTCAACTTCATGTCCAATGGGAGAGGATTCAATTGTAGATAGGAATTCATCCATGATGGAATCCATCTTTTGATAGGCCTCTTCCAAGTCTTCAACTATGATATGCCTTGGAGCTTACGCACCCTCTACAACATCAATATCAAGCTTCTTGGAAGAGTTCTCCGTGATGCTACATTCCCATGGACTTTCAATGTCTCCTAAATCTTCAACCACTTCTTCCTTTTCTTTAATGATCATAGACTCCTCCAATTATTCTAACACAAAATTTGACTCCTCCTTTTCCACCGAATTTTCCATCCCTCATCCCCCACTGGAGTTTTCAATCTCTCCTTCATGCTTTGCTCTTCAATTGATTCTCCATATGTGGCTAGGGAAGCACCTTGAGTGTTCAAACATTTGTAGGCTAAAGTATGCACTACCTTGGTCAAGTTAGTAACAAACTCTAAGGTGTTCCTTTGCATATCCGCTTGTCCTTGAAGTAGCAATGTGAGAGAGTCATCCATTGGGGCTTGGGGTGGATAAGAGGGTTCATTATTTTGGAGAGAGGGTTTATAGTAGGAAGGTGGTTCTTCTTGGTAAGGGTATGGAGATGGTGTGCATTGAGGTGGTTCTTGGTAGTGATCTTGATAGGGTTGTGGTGGTGCTGAGGGTTCTTGCTCATAATGGTCATAAGAATATGGTAGGGATGGTTGGTTGTATGGTGAATATGGATCATAGGAAGGTGCTTGGTATGGAAAGGCTTGTGAGAATGGTTGAGGTTCATGTTGAGGATGAGATTCAAGATTCATAGGCATATGGTGGTAGTTCTTGAAAGTCACAAGGTGGTTCACCATAGCCATTGGGTTGGTATGCATCATAGGATGGCTCTTCTTCATAGTGCATTGGTGGAGGTTGTTGCCATGAAGATTGATCATATGCATATGGCTCCTCCCACCTTTGATTGCTCCATCCTTGATATACATCCTCATTGAAGCTCTCATTACCTACAACATAATTAGAACCAAACTCATAGCCAAAGTGAGAATTCATGGTGGAAAAAGAAAATAAAATTCTACACTAGCAAATGAAGCAAAAAGCAAGATATTTACACTATTCACATATGTACAATAACCAATAACTCAACACCATTGCAATTCCCCGGCAACGGCGCCATTTTTGACGAATAGATTTTTGATGGTTTAGAATTTCACTAATGAAATCTCGTTGTAAAGTATAGTTTCCAAACCAAGCAATAATCCTTTCATACAAAAAGTTGTTTGTCACTAGTACAAACCCCTAAAATTTATAAACCGAAGTA
>NC_029780.3:67860342-67861407 GCF_000817695.3 Arachis duranensis | reverse complement strand
TGTGTTGTCAATCCCCTTCAATCCTTGGCTTTTATGTGCATTTTGGCGCCAAAGTTGGTTGCTGAAACCTCTCCAAAATCGCCAGGCACGTGTCACATAATTGAAGTCATGTGCCCTCATCGGCGCGTGTGCGCATGGTACGCGTGCGCGTCCTTGGCCTGTTTCGCAATGTGCGCGCGAGCGCCTTGTGCGCGTACGCGTGCATGGCCTGGATCAGCTCTTTTGGCTTTTAGTGCTTCTCTCCACTTGCATGCTTCCTTCCTTGCTTCCCTTGATCCATGCCTAGCCTATTTCAACCTGAGATTACTAGCAAACACATCAAGGCATCTTATGGAATCAAAGAGAAATTAGAATTCATCAAAATAAAGATAGAGGAATCAAGGAGAAATTAGAATTCATCAAAATAAGGCTTAAAAAGCATGTTTTTACACTTAAGCACAAATATGGGAGAGATAACAAAACCATGCTAATTCATAGGCTAAATGTGGCAAAAGGTTATCAAAATACTCTAAATTCAATACAGAACAAACCGTCAAATTGGGGTTTGTCAGTGCCTCCTGACAGCTACAAGCTACTGCTCTTTCCATTCTCTCTCAGAGATAAAGCCACTCAGTGGTTGGAATCCTTCCCAAGAGACAGCATCAACAATTGGGATGATTTGGTAACCAAGTTTCTGGCCAAATTTTATCCCCCTCAAAGGATCATAAGATTGAAGACTGAGGTGCAGACATTCACTCAAATGGAGGCTAAAAATTTATATGAACATTCACACAAATGGATGCTGAACCCTTATATGAGGCATGGGAACGATACAAGGCTCTAATCAGGAGGTGTCCTCCTGAAATGTTCAATGAATGGGATAGGTTGCAGAATTTTTATGAAGGCTTAACATTGAAATCCCAGGAAGCATTGGATCACTCAGCTAGAGGCTCTTTGCAACTCATGAAAAATGCAGAGGAAGCCCAGAATCTTATTGATATGGTAGCCAACAACCAGTACTTCTTTGCTCACCAAAGGCAACGTCAACCATCACAAAGGAAAGGAGTGATGGAGTTGGAAGGAGTA
>NC_029780.3:67843699-67860337 GCF_000817695.3 Arachis duranensis | reverse complement strand
AATTTTGGCTCAACACAAAGTGATGCAGCAGCAAATTCAGCAATAATTTGAGCAAATAGCCAAGAGAATTGATAGCCTTCAGGTTGCATTAGTGAGTGCCACAAGCCAACCATCAACTACTTGGGGTCAGAATAAAGAAATTCAAGAGGAGCAACAGCAAGAGCAAGTCCAGTACATGCACAACCAAAATTCTGGATCAAATGAAGTCTATGGTGATACTTACAATCCCTCTTGGAAAAACCATCCCAACCTTAGATGGGGGGACAACCACAACCAAAACCAACAACCATGGCAAAGAAACTCAGCTCAAAACACTCCAAGAAACAACCAAAATCACAACTAGCAGCCAACTAACTAAAACTTTTACAGAAAACCCCAAAATAATTACCCCAACTCTAACCATTATCCACCCAATAACCAACCAACTAACCAAAATACTTACCATCATCCATCAACACCCCAAAACCAACCAATCTCACAAGACTCTCAGAGGATTACTAATCTGGAGATGCTCATAGAGAAGATGATGAAGAACCAAGAATTGATAACAAAGAACCAAGAAGCCTCCATGAAGAGCCTAGAAAGGCAGATTGGACAAATCTCCAAGCAAATTTCTATTAAGAGACCTTCAAGCTCACTACCAAGTGACACCATTCCTAATCCAAAAGAGGAGTGCAAGGCAATACAGTTAAGGAGTGGAAAAATCCTGCTGAAAGATGAAGAAGCCACCAAAAAGCCCAAGGAAAGTGACAAGAAACAAGTCGAAAAAGAGGCAGCCAATGATGAAGATGCAACAGCAAGATGGAGCTAACAACAAGGACATAACAAGCAAGAATGTCCCAGAAAAGCTCACAGAAGAGAACAACCAACCACAGAATTTAAAGAAGGGAAAGCAGATCATGGAAGAACCAAATCCAAAACAGCAGCAAGTGGAGAAGAGCCTTACACCTCCACTACCCTATCCATAGAGATTCCAAAAAGAAGCAAAGGATCAACATTTTCACAAATTCCTTGAGACTTTCAAAAAGTTAGAGATCAACATACCCTTGGCTGAGGCATTGGAGCAAATGCCTCTATATGCCAAGTTCTTAAAGGAGCTCATCAATAAGAAAAGGAGTTGGAATGAGAAGGAGACTATAATGCTCAGTGAAGAATGCAGTGCACTAATAAAAAAAGGGCTCCCTCCCAAGCTTGAAGATCCTGGAGGTTTCTTCCTACCTTGCACTATTGGAAGTCTATTCATCAACAAAGGGATGTGTGACTTAGGAGCAAGTATAAATCTAATTCCATCTTCTTTAGTGAAAAAGCTTGGCATAGGAGAGGTGAAACCAATACAGATGTCCTTGGAATTGGTGGACCAATCAGTGGTATATCCTAAAGGGTTGATTGAAAACCTTTTAGTTAAGGTTGACAAGTTCATCTTTGTTGCAGACTTTGTGATCCTAGATTCAGCAGAGAATGAGAATGACTCCATAATACTTGGTCGACCATTTTTGGCCACTGCTAGAGCCATTGTAGATATAGAGCAGGGAGAGCTAACCCTCAGGATGCATGAGGAAAGCATCACCTTGAAAGTGTTTCCAGAATCACACAGTAATGAAGGAACAAGCAAGACAAGTAGTGACTATCTTCCAAGGCAAGCAACCAACAACACAGTAGAACAGAAGAATGAGCAGGTGCAAGGAGGAGAAGGAATTCAAAAAGAAGCTGGGATGAAAAACAAAAAGGGAGGTATCACAACTCAAGTCACTGCCAAGGGAGATAGATCAAAAAGAAAGAAAAACAAGAAAAACAAGAAGAAGGCTTACAAAGGGTGGAAGAGTAAAAAATTCCCAACTGAAGGATTTTCCAAAAGTGATAAAGTGCAACTAGTATATCAACAGCTGGGAACAGAAGATCATTACACTGTCAACCAAGTACTCTCTCTTGAGCACATTGAAATTGAGCATCAAGGCACACAGAGAAAGCTTACAGTGAGAGGGGACAAGTTAAGACATCACCAGCATCAACCACCCTAAAGGAAGTTCAATGTCAAGCTAGTGACAATAAAAGAGCGCTTGTTGGGAGGCAACCCAACCTGAGGTAGTTTTCTTTTCATAGCTTTCTCAATAAAAATGTTGAATAATTGGTATGCATTGCAAGGAGCTAAGTTTGGTGTTGCACACCAAAATAATTTAAGGGAGAATGAAAGATTCTAAGTTTGGTGTTCCACCAAAAATCTCATTTAAAAACACATTCTCACCTCTTGCATAATGCTTGCTCCAAGCAATCAAACAAATTATCCAACTATTTAACTACTTTCTAGCTTTAATTCCATAACCTTTAGCAAGAACACAAGGTTTCACAGATGGTTAACTTGTTGCATCAGAGGCAGTGGCAAGCAATTAAGTTTGGTGTTCCCACACCAAAATAAATCCAAGAGCCACACTCAATTTATGCATACTAACCATGCACTTAAGGGCTTGAGAAGCAAGCAACTTTTGAGAATTATGCAGGACATGAGTCAACAATTGAAGATATTCTGCATCTTAACTCAAAGAGAATACAACAGAAGGAAGAATCAAAGGGCTGCAACTTCAAAGGTTGTATCTAAACTTAATCCTTGCTGCTGTGAAGTGTTTTGAATCTGGAAACCATTGTATGTCCTGCTAAAGTGTTTATCTCGTTGCAAGTAGAATTGTTTGTTAAGAATGCTTATTTGCATAAGTGCTTGTCATTCATCACTTAGCTTTAAATTTTTTTTGTTTCCCATATGCTTGAATAAAAGAGAATGGTTTGAATTAGAAAGTAAATATCCAATGTTGCATAAGTTAGAATGGAAGTTAATGGTGGTATATGTGTTTGATTAAATGCATAACTCATGAAATAATTGCTGCATAATATAATTTTCATTGAAGTGTGAGCTAGCTTGCTGTCATAAAGGTTCCTATCAGTAAAGAAAAAACCCTTGAGAACAAAAATAAAACAGAAAGAAAAGGAAGTAGAAAAAGCCAATGTGGCAAGAAAAACAAAGAATAAAGGCTAGACACCAATAGCTTGGACCCTAGGACACATGCCTGTGGTGTTTTTGTACTAGGATATGCTTGGACAAGTAAATTCTGAGGGGTATTTCAAAACCCGGTCACTTAGATCAACTGATTTGGGATGGCCAATTGAAAGTCCACAATAAAGAGCAACCTAGATACAGAACATTTAGTTATCCAAAGAGATGCTGGGCATCAATGATCCTAGGAGGAAATAGTGAGCAAATAGTGAGCCATGTGTCTATGGTGGAAAGATGTTGAGTAAAAATAAAGCCAAAGGCTACTACTGCAACATTTGACACCAAGCCTTCAAAGAATAATAAGCTTGTTAAGCAAAATGAGAAAAGAAAAGTTAGCAACGGAGCAAGTAAAGAGTAAACCTTATAACAACAAGTTTAGTAAGCCTTTGAGGAAAAGTGTATATTATGTAACAGCAAACAATAACTGAGTTATCATTGTCTGCATCAAAACTCCATGAATCAAGTTCAGCTATATGCCTAATAAGGATATGTATGCTTTTTTTTTTCTCATTTCATTTCCTCTTAATTTTGATGCTTGCTTGGGGACAAGCAAGATTTAAGTTTGGTGTTGTGATGACAAGTCATCATATACCCATTTTTCAAGCTAATTTCACTTGTTTCACTAGTCTTTATACACTTTCTTGCACTAGAAGTAAGCAATTTAGAGTGGAATTGCATGTTTTATTTGAATCAAACAACCACCATTTAATTGATGCTAAATCATGAGGTTTAAGCTAAATTTAATTGAATTTTAATTGATTTATAAACCTTGTGAATTCAGTGATACTTTGATTGGTTGTTTTGATTAATTGTAGGTGAAGAAAAGAAGAAAAGAATGAAGCGTGGCTTAAGAAAGCGTGGCCCAAGGAAAACAGAATGTGGCGCATGGAAGGGAGGAAGCTACACTGCCCTCCAGGAGAGCACACTGCCCTCCAAGAGAGCAGCATAATGAACCAAGCTTCCAAAGAAATTTTGCCCTGCCCTCCTCAAGAGCAATATCGGGCTCCATGCAAGGAAAAAATCAAAGGAAATTGTCTCCAAGTGCCACCCACGGGTTTCGAACCCAAGAACAAGGAGGAAAGGAGTAGTGCTCAAGCACAAGGAAAACAAGCAAAAATTGGCTTGCTTTCAATCTCCCAGGATCGAACACGGCACCACGAGGAAGCAAGGAACTAGGCATTACTTTGGTGCCAAGAAAACCAAGGAAAAGGAGCAGCATGTGCCTCCACCGAGATTCGAACGTGGGACTTCACCATTGGCAACATTGCCCTGCCCTCCACAAGGGCAGGGCAGCATTTTGTGGTGCATGGCCAGCGCACAAAATTGATGCGCACCAAGGGAATCTCGGCCAGCAGCAGCACGCACGGGCAGCACTTGGCGCACCATGGCAACTCTGCCCTGCCCTCCACAAGGGCAGGGCAGCATCCTGACGCATCACACACACCAAGCACGCGCGCAATGAAGCCGCATGCACCATTTTCTGCTCTGCCCTCCACAAGGGCAGGACAGCCTCCTGGAAGCCAATTTCTCATGGGCTGAAAATTGGATTAAAAATCCAATTTAATTCATTTCTTCACCAAATCAAAAGCCCATCCAAATTCCAAAATCCAAGAATAGAAAGTGTATAAATAGGAGATAGTTTGATGTAATTAGGACCTTTGACCCTTCTTTTGATTTTTGAATTTTTACATTTTGAAACTTCATTTTCTCTGAGAGCTTTGAACTGAGATTTGAGAGAATCGGGAAGGAGAATTTATCTCTCTTCTTCCTCGTTCTTGCTTGAGCATTTTTTACTTTTCTTGTTTGAATCTTGAGTGTGAAGAATTGAGGAATTTCTGTCTTAATCTCCATTCAAGATCACTTAAATTTCTCTTCTGCATAATTGAGTTCAATTACATTTCCTTTACTGCTTCTTCTTTAATTTCTTGTTAATTGCTTTGTGAGTTTGAATCTGGGAAGGCAATTGAGATCTAGACTTTGATATCTAGTTTCTGGAGTCCTGAGATCCCATTTCCCCTTTTGGTTCTTCTGTGAACCTTTGCTACAATTTAATTTCCCTTTCTGTTTGAGATCTAACCGAATTCAAATCATCTCTTGCTTTGATAATTGCTGCAATTTAATTTCCCTTGCTTAAATTCTGAATTCCCAGTCCTCAACTCCCTTTTTCCATTCAAGCAATTTATATTTCTTGCACTTTAAGTTACTGCAATTTACATTTCTTGCACTTTAAGTTTCAGTCATTTAATTTCTTGTTCTTTAAGATTCAGCACCTTTACTTTCAGTTCTCTTTAATTTCTGCAATTCATCCCTCTCCCTTTACATTTTCTGCTATTTACTTACTGTTGGATACAAAATCACTCAACCAATATTTGATTCGCTTGACTAAATCAACCACTAAACTAAAATTTCTCAATCCTTCAATCCCTGTGGGATCGACCTCACTCCCGTGAGTTTTATTACTTGATGCGACCCGGTACACTTGCCGGTGAGTTTTGTGTTGGATCGTTTTCCACACATTAAGCATCATCTTCACCAATCATTTCCTCAGGATTCACATCCTTGCATGATTCACAATCTCACACCGCTTCTTTAATTTCCTCAGGAGTCAGTTGCACCTCTTAAACCAAAGCATCATCTTCACCAATCATTTCCACCAAGCCATCCCTGAACCCCACCAAAGTAGACGCTTCCTGATGATACAAATTCTTGTAAAATTCTCTAATCGCAATCTTAATCCGAGCTCTATTCCTTACCAATCTTCCATTAATGAGCGACGCATCAATCCTGTTGTTTCTCCTTCTTGCAGAGGCAAGATTGTGGAAGTACCTTGTATTCTTATCAATGTCCTGCGCATGTCTAGAGCGCGTCATCTGCTTCCAATGTATCTCCTTCCTTACATACCATTTCTCACAGCAAGTCACTAACGCCTTTCTTCTTGCCTCCATTTCTCAATCATAAACACTATCACCTACCATGTCATCAATCTTCTTGATCTCTTCCTCAAACTTCATGATTTTCTTGTCCATGTCCCCAAAGTTATCTTTATGCCATCTTCCCAGAGGAACTGTCATAGCCTTCAATTTATCTATGAACTGTGCCTCACGTAGACCTCTACATTCCTCCTTGACCATTCTCAAAAAACCTTCATGTGTAAACCATGAATCAAGACTTCTGAACGGCCTCGGCCCATCTCTCTGCCTTCTACCTTCCACTATAATAGGGCAATGGTCGGACAAACCCCTAGGACCACCTCGCATCCGAGTCTGGAAAATTTTCAAGCCATTCCAGGCTAACCAAAATCTTATCAATACGGCTGTAGGATCGACCTCTGAACCATGTAAACTTGTGGTATGTAATCGGCAAGTCAACCACACCCATGTCATGTATCCAATTCTTGAAGTCTTCGGCTGACAAGGGTAAGCTATCTGTGCCCCGTCTTTCTTCTACATGTACAATCTCATTAAAGTCTTCCATGAAGCAACAGGGGACCTGGCATAGACCAGCTATGTAGCTTAGCTCCTCCCATACAACAAGTTTATCATTTCTAGTATGCGACCCATACACCAAAATAAAAGCACAATTAAAATTATACTTCAATAGCTCCCCTTCAATACACATCTATCTCTCCCCTTTGTGGCTATTTCTTATTTTTAAAAAAAAACATCATCCCATATTAACATCAACCCACGAGATGCACCATTAGATTCAACAAAATCCCATTCCGCACAACTAATTCCCCAAATTTTTTGTATATTAAATTTAGTCACTACCTGTCTTTTAATCTCTACCAGGCCTAACATGTTTAATCTAAAAATTTTTTTCAAGTCCTTTATCATCCTTAGCTTCCCATCCCCCCTCAACCCCCTAATATTCCAACAGCTAAAAATCATTTCAACAAATTATTGCACACATTTTTATAAGTTTTGGGTCTGCTCCGCCTCGCTTTTGCCTTTTGTTTCGCCAACCTTTTTTTCAAAGCTATTTCTTCATTCTGTTGCAGAAGGATCGCTATGATGTCTTCTTCTTCGTCATACAACACTGCTCCTGACTCCGTTGCTAAGTCCCAAGCTTTCTTGTTTTCTAACAGCAGCTCCTCGAATGATAGACACTCATTGTCACTGGCTTCAGCATAACTGGTCTGAGATTCATCCTCTAATTCGCCCTCGTCTTCGTCATATACATCTTCTTCATTAGGCTCCACAGAAGCTTTCATACCCGGCCAAGGCTTTCCAGGCAGTTCATCATGTTCACCATTGTGTTCGACATCCTTACCGTGATGTGTTTTGGCATTGCCTTCTGCGCCTGCAGCTTCTAGACACCCATCAGCCCCTCTTCCATGATCAGCCACTCTGCCTCCTCCCTCCTCCACCGTGCGTGTCCTTGGTCAAGTCTTGTTATGTCCAGCAGCCCGTGTCAGGACCAGCACGTCACAGCGGGAGATTGGGATGTCCTCGGCTGGCATTCATGCGTTGTCAACCTCGCCGCGCTACCCTGGCCAACTCGGCCTCCTTCTCCCCGGTTAGCTCTAACCCCGTTCTCCCAACAATCGTCCCCTATATTGTTAACTGCCAGGCACACAGGATCTGAACAAGTGGTTGCCAGCCAACCTTCATCAGGGCAGATTCGTGCTTCCCCAGCCTTAGGTATCGCAGCCCCCAATTCTCGGAGATCCCTAGGCGCACAGGCGTCATTGGTTGGTTGGCCGAAACCTAACCTACGTCAATGTGTTATTATAGCATCTATAACTATTGAGGGGCTTCCTTATATGTACAACTACATCGCGCATTATTTCTCCCCTTCTTGGCCAAAATATTTACGACCGTAATCCCAAAAAATAGTCATTTCAGAATCCACTTCATCATATCCCACCAAATCTGCCATGCTTTTATTAACACTTTTATTAGATTGATAAGAACTTCGATTGATTGTTCCTTAAATTGTCACAATTCCACTCATTCAAAATTGTTTCTGAATTTACCATTCTAGCCTCATCTTCTACCTCCTCTCGCATCACATCAATAATCACTTCCGCTGCCTGATCTGCACTGCCTGTCAAAATTATTGGTCTTGGCGACGTTATAGCTACATCATCATTGCACTTTGTAGATATGTTCTTCTGGTGTTCGCCATTATCCTTACCATCCCTCATCATTTCTACCTTGACATCCCCTCTATATGTTTCACAACCTACCTTTTTAATCAATATGTCAAAGCCACTAGTGTCTATTGTAATATGGACCTATTCTTTGATCACATCCATTACACATGTATCAATTTGTACACGGTCGACACTAAAAGAGCTGCACGATTTTGTTGCGTTATCACAGCCAACCATCTCACCATATTGGCTGTTTATTAGCCCGAAAGTATCCACAAACCATGCATGTAAAGGCACCCCAAAGTACTCTAACCACACCCTTCAAGTTTCGCTTCTCTCCGACTCGTCCCACCTTCATATACTGCAGAACAACTGCAGTAAGTTATTCATGTTAAAGACGTAAGCCTCTTCTACATTCAAAAAACTGTCCAAGATCAACGGTGATTTATAAACACCCATTTCTCACACCTGTATAAGATGGAAAAAATTTATGGCAACCGATTTCTTCAGGAGTCAATATAGGATCACATTTAGAATTAGGGTCGCTCTACTGTACAGATGCAATTCTGTACAGATTTACAGATATACCATCTCCTTATGTCTACTGCCAACACGTGTTTTCTCCCTTGTGCGGCTGGGGCAGGCTTTCAGCTAGGTGTGGCCGTGTGGGCGCTCACGGGTGGGCCGAGTGAGCCAGGTAGTTGCGTGAAATGGAACGGGATTTGTGTGCGCCAGTTCCATTGGTGAGACGTTTGCGTTTTGGGCCTAAGTGGACGCAAAAAAAAAACAATGGATGAAAAAAAAGGCAACTTGGGTCTTCACCTCATGCCTCTCCTCTTAGCAGAGCAAAACCAAGCTCCATCTACGAGGGTCGCCGCTGCTAGTCTGCTCGCTGTCGCTGCTGGTGGCACTTGGGATCTGCGTGTGTTCGTCGTGGTGAAGCTCGCTTCCTAGCTCGCAAATCGCTAGTTGCTTCGTTGCAGCGGTGGAGTCGTTGTCCCCCAGCCCTTCACCCTGGTCAGTGGCGTTATTCCCGCCGTTGCTTGTCATTTATGTTCAGTTATTCTCCGTAAATTATTAGCAGACGCATCTTCATGAGATCAAAACAATTTTTTTGCTTATGTCATTCTAGGTTTGCTAGAGTAGAAATATATAATAACCATAGTATTTTTTCAACATAATTGATTTCTTGTTCTTGGTTATGTCATTGTTTATGTGTGAATAAATAGTTGATGTAAGATTAGTTAAGAACTTAAGATAACTAATCTTTTACTGTTGAAGTCGTAAATTGTGGGATCAAACTGTAGGAATAATTTTTTTTTTTTTGCAGAAAAAATATGAGTGAAAAGGCAAAGAATTGAATGAATAAGCACTGTAATTACAACATGGACAACTATAGATTTGGATGATGATGCTGGGTTTTGAAAGATTTTATTGCTATGGGTACTGCTAGCAAGGTAGGCATGATAATGAATATATAGTTGTTGAGATGGCACTTCCTGGTATTGTCCATGTAGGTTTTTGTCATCTTTTAGTATGCACTTTGATGGTTCACATGTTCTCCATGAAAATTGATATAAGCTGTTAGTTCCATGTGTTGTATTGTAAATTGCTTGGTTAATTCAGAAAAGAATGTTCTATGCTTGATTGCCTCTGAATTAAAGTAGTTGTAGAGTTGAAGACTTGTTGCACTCTACTAAGTATGGGTAACTTCAAAGACAGTAGACACATGGACATGGTAATTCCAAAATTTTGTTTCATAGGGGACAGGCCATATATATAAATTATAATGAAGCTTGTGAATGAGTTATAATTAGATATTAATTTGTTGTTGATATTATAATAGACAATTTTTTTTCTTTTTTAATTTTTGTGATTAAAATCTGGAAAGGGTTTTTACTCTCACGTTAACGATTGTGCTGAGAATTTTGTTGTGCCTAATATGGTGTATAGGCTATTAGTTTCTGTTTTTAAGTTAGTGAAGAAAAATTAAAATTGGTGAGTTTTGTTAAGAAAAAAAATATATTGAACAATTTTTGTTTTCACTCAAGGAAGAAACAGGTGAATTAAGTTCAGTCAGTTAATTAGAAGACGAGATGGCAGAATAACTATTGCTGGTTTAGTTAAATGAAAAAAAATATTTTTTTATTCTTTACCAAAGTGCCGATGAATTCACTAATGATTTAATGAGTGTTAATATGTTAATTATAAGTTGACCAGTGATATAATGTATTTTTTAATTATAGTAAGTCTTTTTTTGTCATTTACAACATTTTCCTTGATGAATTCTATGTTAAAACAGTTTCGATACACTATCTCATGCCAAGCTTTAATAACTAACTAATAACTTCATATTCTTTATATCTGTTTTGTAAATAGAACTCTTAATTTTTTTTTTCTCTTATTAACTGCTTTTAAAATTCTTTTCCAATGTATATATCTCCAAGTATCCGTAAGAAAATTAAATCATCCTCCAGCTAATACCCTGAAAAATACGCAAAATTTAAATTACAAACAAAAATATTCAACTCAATACAATACTTACAAAATGTTATTTTTAAAATTGGTAGAAAATTAGTTCAATCAAACCGTTTCATGGAGAATTCCAAAATTACTGAAGACGTGATCTGAAACAAGTCCTCTTTATTATTGGATGCTTCCTAAATTACCATTAAGCTGTTATTTTTTGTTATTGTATATGCTAATTATTATTTATACAGTTAAAACATACGATAATTTTGTTAAAAATTATTTTTATTTTATACTCATTTATATTTAAATTAATCATACTTTTTTATTATTTATAGGGTTGTTCATTATTTGGTTAATTAATCAAATTAATTTTATATGATAAAATTGGTTATTAACCGATTAAAAAAATTTAAAAATCGGTTAAAAACTGATTTTTAAAATTTAGTTTTGGTTAAGCACTTTTTAATAATATTGGAATAAAAAACTGTTACTTTAGCATTAAAATAAAATTATAAATTCTTTATTATAAAAATGTACTACAATTTTATATACTTATGCCATGATTCCTAAACAATAACTTATTATAATTTGTTAAAATTTGATTATTTTTAAAATATTGGTGATGATATCTATTTTAAATTCATTTTAGACTTGTGACTATTTTAATTTTTTTACTTGCGTAGGACCGATTCTATCGGTTCAATCAATAACTTATCTATTAAACCAACAAACTAGTAAACCAGTTATCTGACCGATTCAATCATCGCGTTAGTTCTTACAACTATGATTTAGTCCACTCTACTGACCGGTTTATTGGATTGCAGTTTATCGTTTAATGACTATTGATCATGAATTACGGTTTAAAATTTAGGATTTATAATTTACGGTTCAGCTTACATGGTTTATGGTTCACGGTTCATGAATTAGTGTTACAGTGTCCTCTCACAGTCTCACCTAAAGAAATAAACAAATTAACTGCAATTTAGGCTTTAAGGGTATAATAGGCTTTATTGTTCTCGGTTTTTGGGTTTCAAGACTATGGTTCAGGTTTTTTTGGTTTCGAGTTTTCGGGTACTAGATTCAGGTATGATGTTCCGGAATTAGTGCTACACTGTACCTTCTCAACAAGAAATTTACAAATTAGTCGGTTTTTTGGGTTTTGGATTTACTATTTAGGGTTTACTATTATGGTTTAGTGTGACGATTTACTTTCACCACAACAAACAAACAAGTCAAGTGCATTATTCATGAATCTAACCTTCATTTTGTGTCATTGTCACTCCTTTTACTTCATAACTTCCACCCAAAATGCCCTGAAGACCAACTGTCAACTGTTTTCTGATTTTACTTCTACTCGTCACCAATACTATTTTCACATTAGAGGCCTACTCACATCTATACTAATCAAAGTAACATTTTCTATTGCCTTCTTTTAATTAAAAATAATACTTAAAATACAAAAAAAATATCACCCAAACACTCCACATTGAATTAGGGGTTTAGTATTCAGTAATTATAGCGTCAACCAAAAAAATTTTGACTTTTAGACAAAAATAATATACAAAAATATTAAAATATTTAATCTTAATGTATTTATATTTTTGAATCTTCACGTATATTAGTCACACACACCCAGAAATATATTGTTCATTTGGATGATATGCTCTTTCGTTTTTGGTTTAGGAGTCATATACTCTTCAATGTTATATTTCTCCTACATCATGGTTTTTCTTATCTATAATAGCACCTAAAATAACCAAGGCCTTATGTGAAATGTTTTTGGTCTCCCGACCCAATCATTGCAATAGTATGCTTGGCTCCAACTATCCATTTCGATATTTCCAAAAAAAAAAAAAAGAAGCAAGCATTTTATCTTTTATCCTTTGCTCTTGAACGTTTAACTGACATATATCTTTCCATGGCTCTCCTTTCACTGGTAACTGCTGATTCACTAGCATTACAGCAGGGTTCAGGTTGTTGCATGAGCAAACTATCTTTTTTCATAATGGACTCTTGGACATCTGTCACCTCTAAATTCTTCCAATTCGAATATCTGTAAATCTTTATACAATGAAATCTGTACACTATAATTATCCTTAACTTCTATGTCAGAAACGTTAAAAAATACTGCGCCCACCAAGACAGACCGACACAACAATGAATACAAACTAAGGTGGTATAAGCAACGTTATGATGACCCAAAGAAATATCTGGGAGAAAACGTGTGTACCAGTGCGGGTGGTGATAAATTAGAAAAATCATAGATATTTATTCACTCACACAATCATCATCCGGCACCAAATTTCCTTTCCTGCGGCAAATGTGCCACTGCCACACAAACGATGCCAAGGCAGACTTAACCGCTAAGCTTTCCCTTTCAGCTTTCAATTCAACTCGATAAATAAATAAATATCTCTCTCTAGTCTCTTCCCCAATTCCTATCTAATAATAATATCTGTAACCATAACCACTACCCACCGCTATATACGGACACACCCCACAACCAAAATCAATAACGTTAATAATAACTGGAGCACCCTCTACTCTGCACAGATTCACACCAAAACGCAGCATCCTCTTGGCGTCGTTTAATTATTTAGTTACTATTTGTTGTTGTGATGATGGTGATGGTGATGGTGGGCGAAGGCGTGGGGTTTCAGGACCTACCGGAAGGCTGCATAGCGAACGTTGTGTCGTTGACGACTCCTCGGGACGCGTGCAGCCTTGCGCTGGTGTCGTCTACATTCCGATCCGCCGCTGAATCAGATTCCGTTTGGGATCGCTTCCTTCCCTCCGATTACAACGACATTGTTTCACAGTCCACCTCCTCCTCTTGCCGTTCCAAGAAGCAGCTCTATCTCTCTCTTTGCGAAAATCCGATACTCGTTGATGATGGCAAAAAGGTAATTTCCTTGTATAATGTGATTTGATGAGATCTCTGCTGGTTTGTTCAATCTTGTCTGTTTTGTTTGCTGAGTTCTATTATTATCTAATCTAATATAAAATGTTTCTGTATCGGTCTTCATTTTTATATTATTTTATTTTTAATACTGAAATTACATGCAAATTAGATCCATTCTTAATTTCGTTTAGGTAGTTGATTTCTATATAGTTGAAGGAATATTGTTGAGGAAAAGCTTGTTATGTGACTTACGGGAATAGCATGATTTTGAACAAACCATAATTTTGGGAGTTCAAAAATGGAAGATTGGGAATGTGAAAACACACTCAAATTAACTGAAGAGAAATGTGATTAGCAGCTTTTTTTTTTTTTTTTCTTTGAGGCGTGAAGTACATCTAAAACTGATTGGATTGATGAAACAAGGTGGAATGTAACGGAATAGAAAAGGGAATTTATTCGGTTCTATTGTTTGGATTGAATAGAGATGAGATGTAGTGGAATGGATAAGGATAAGGATCGAATAGATTCTATGTATCTGATAGCATCTTTTTTCTTGCCTTCCGTTTTGGGAAGAATGAAATGGAATTTTAAATGCTATCTTATTCTCTCATAATTATTATATTCCATTGATGTCTACTTGTATATCTTAAGTGTACAGATTCGTTTTTCTTTTTTAATATTAAAATCTAAAATTTATTACATTCTCTGTTGTTCATTTTTAATGCTAAAAAAAAAAAAATGTTGATGCATATAGCATTCCTCCCCAATGCCCATACATCCCATCTTATTTCACTCTATTCCATTTAACACTATATACTTTATACATTCAAAAAAACTATATACTTTATTAATTTATGTTTTCAAATGAATGTTTCAGAGCTTTCAACTGGATAAAGCTTATGGGAAGAAATGCTACATGCTATCTCCAAGGATGCTCTCTATAGTATGGGGAGACACTCCCAGGTATTGGAAGTGGACTCCTCTTCCGGAGGCAAGGTAATTTATTTGCTACTTACTAATTATTCTATCTTCCCTGTCTCTATCTTGATAAATTTCAACTAGAAAAGATTACTTGTACCCCTATAAAGACAAGAAATGATATTTGTACTATCTTCTGTGTACACCTCTTTTATACAGAATCTTTATATGGTATACAAGACAAATTTTTTTATCTTGTTTGTTATCAATCACTTTTAATACCAAAAGTAAAAGGTCTGGGAGGTGTACAAAAGAGATGTAATAAAGGCTGGACATACAAGATTCTTCTATAAAATCAAAGGTATCAAGGGAAATCTATTATGTATTTTAAGTGTTACATTAAGTAGATGGTTTTCCTGTTTTTTGAGGAATATCTATTTTTAACAGCCATCATAACCTCATTGTTGTTAATATGGTTTAACAAAAGTAATTGGAACTAATTATGTTAAAAGATTTGTAGTAAAGCACCACATATATTGCACTATTGCAGGTGAGTTTGTGATCATAGTTTGAATTCCAACATAATCGCAGGTTTTCCGAGGTGGCCGAACTTGTGAGTGTGTGCTGGTTGGAAATCAGGGGTTGGATCAATACTCACATGCTATCGCCAGACACATTGTATGGGGCATACCTTGTGTTCAAGCCAAGCTCTGCAGGGGCCTATGGTTTCGAGTACCAATCAATTGAGGTCTCCATTGCAGTTGCTGGAGGCGAAACCCACAAGAGAACCGTGTTCCTTGATCCGGAAAGGGGAAAGAGGCTAAGGTATCAGATCGTCCCTCGTCGGGTAGGGATATTCAACCGAACTCGCATGGTGGCTGCAGCCGGACCACCACAACCACCTAGAGATAACCTTGATGATCAGTATCCAAAGGATCGGAAAGATGGGTGGTTGGAAATGGAATTGGGACAGTTCTTCAGTGAAGGAGGAGAGGACAAGGAGGTGGAGATGGGAGTTTATGAGATCAAGGGTGGTGATTGGAAGGGTGGCCTTCTTGTTCAAGGAATTGAAGTTAGGCCTAAACAATGCGTCCATGCCAATAATACCATATAAATGGAAGAATACAGAAGAGGTGCCTAAACCATGTAGTCTTCATGGTTGTTCATCTTCAAAGCCATGACCAAATTGTTGTCATTTCCAAGTGGTGGTGTCTTTTCTTTGGGTCTAATCTGATGCTTTACCATTTACTAGTACGAGCGAAGGAAGGAATATGTTAGATTCTTAGTAAGATTCTGTATTTACAAATCAGTCGAATTATTTACCTTTTGTAATATGATACACAGTAAAGAAATAACATTTTACAATGGTGGAAACTCAGGTGCAGTCGACTTCATATGAAGTTGATACCTGAGAGCCATAGATAATTTGACGGATTTGACTAAATTTTCATCTAACGGGTATCAAATATCAACTTCACGTGAAGTTGACTTCACCTGAGTTTTCACCTTTTACAATTTTTATCATTTTAACATTTGTTAATAAATCTCACTCTTCAAGTTAATAAAACTTTTAGATATTAGGGCAGTTGTGTTGATCTATTTTTTTATCCTTGCAAACAAAGCTATTATTTATATTTTATAGGCCTTTGCTATGGTGAATGTTTTTTGTTTCTCATTTGATGAACTTAGGTGGCTGAAGCTAGAGTGAGATACTTATTCGTGACATGAGAACAGGTTTTTGTGTTTTGGCAAAAGAGTCAATTAGTCAAGTTTGGTGACTCTATTGTCTGATATAATTAATCTTGATGACATATTTAGCAAGTAATTATTTTTACTCTATCGGTTAGTATGGCCTTGAGGCCCCTCTTTTTTGTTATGGACTGGACCTAGATTTTATCTTTCACAACTTTGTCATGGTATGGATTTTATCTTTCACAACTTTGCCATGGTATGTCAAATTTGTTAAGAGGTGAATTGTACGTTTGATTACCGAAAACATAATAAAGTATCTTAAAATCGGATTGATGACATCATGCTGATGTCAGCGTGTGGGGTTGGAAAATTTTTTAGAAATGGAATGCAAGAAAAGAGTCGAACTTGACTCTTCTCAAATGAAGACCAAACTAATTACCACTCCACTAATTTGTTCTTTAAATTTAACTTATGCTTTTTATAATATATATTGTATGTTATATAATATCCTAA
>NC_029780.3:67842041-67843619 GCF_000817695.3 Arachis duranensis | reverse complement strand
TTTAAAATTATTTTTGGATATAATTTATAAATTGTTATTCTTATTGTGTCCAATTAAGATACTATTATAGTATTATGGACTAATTTTATATTTATCTTTCTATTAGTTATTTATAGAATTTGAGACTTAATTATTCTTAAAATATTAGTAAAAATATGTATTTTAAATTCTAATGTTAAGTTTTTTACTATTTTATATTTTTTATTTACATAAGTGGTTTTACCGGTTGGACCAATAATTCATCGGTTGAACCTATAAACTAATAAACCAGTAACTTGACTAGTTCAATCACCGGTTTATACCATATAAATGGAAGAATATAGAAGAGGAGCCTAAACCATGTAGTCTTCATGGTTGTTCATCTTCAAAGCCACGACCAAATTGTTGTCATTTCCAAGTGGTGGTGTCTTTTCTTTGGGTCCAATATGATGCTTTACCATTTACTAGTACGAGCGAAGGAAGGAATATGTTAGATTCCTAATAAGATTCTGTATTTACAAATCAGCCGAATTATTTACCTTTTGTAATGTGATACACAGTAAAGAAATAACATTTTACAATTTTTATCATTTTAACTTTTCCTAATAAATCTCACTCTTCAAGTTAATAAAACTTTTAGATACTAGGGCAGTTATGTTGATCTATTTCTGTATCCTTGCAAACAAAGCTATTATTTATATTTTATAGGCCTTTGCTACGGTGAATATTTTTTGTTTCACATCTGATGAACTTAGCTGGCTGAAGCTAGAGTGAGATACTTATTCGTGACGTGGGAACATGCTTTTGTGTCTTGGCAGAAGAGTCAACTTGTCAAGTTTGGTGACTCTATTGTCTGATAAAATTAATCTTGATGGCATATTTAGCAAGCAATTATTTTTAGTCAAGCGGTTAGTATGGCCTTGAGGCCCCCTTTTTTGTGAATAATTTTTTCAGTAATTTATCGTGATTCTTCTTTTGTTATGGATTGGACATAGATTTTATCTTTCACAACTTTGTCATGGTATGGATTTTATCTTTCACAACTTTGCCATGGTATGTCAAATTTGTTAAGAGGTGAATTATACGTTTGATTACCGAAAACATAATAAAGTATCTATAGTATTAGGTAATATAAGATTTAGAGTGTAGTTGATATATTGTCTAAAAATTTACGATGCATGTTCAGGAGGGTATTTCTCTCATTTTAGAGCTAAGGGGCAGATAGTAATCTCGTTCATAGTTGTTAAAATCGTACTAGACCGCCGATTCGACCAGAAAACCAGTCCATGTACCGATCCAGTTTAATATACTGACCGTTTAACGAATTAACTGGTTAAAATCGATACGGACCGATTAAACCGACACAAATCGATCAAAACTGGCACAACAAGCGCAGTCAATGGTCAACCCGCGGGGTTGATGACATCATGCTGATGTCAGCGTGCGGAGCTGGAAAATTTTTTAGAAATGGAATGCAAGGAAGGAGTCGAACTTGGCTCTTCTCAAATGAAGACCAAGCTAACTCCCACTACACTAATTTGTTCTTTTAATTTAACTTATGCTTTTAATAATATATATTGTATGTTATATAATATCCTA
>NC_029780.3:67834386-67841942 GCF_000817695.3 Arachis duranensis | reverse complement strand
AATATTTTTTATATTAAACATTTTTTAAATTAATTATTTTTAATTGAAGTACAAATTAATTCATTTTAAAATAAAAAATAATAATTAATATAAAAATAAAATAAAAATTACTTAACAAAAATAAATTTATATATAATTATTTAATTATATAAAGATATTTAGACTTTAAAATTATTTTTTAGATATAGTTTATAAATTGTTATTCTTATTGTGTCCAATTAAGATACTATTATAGTATTATGGACTAATTTTATATCTATCTTTCTATTAGTTATTTATAAAATTTGAGACTTAATAATTCTTAACATATTAGTAAAAATATGTATTTTAAATTTTAATGTTAAGTTTTTTACTATTTTATATTTTTTATTTACATAAGCGATTTTACCGGTTGGACCAATAACTCATCGGTTGAACCTATAAACTAATAAACTAGAAACTTGACCGGTTCAATCACTGGTTTATACCATATAAATGGAAGAATATAGAAGAGGAGCCTAAACCATGTAGTCTTCATGGTTGTTCATCTTCAAAGCCATGACCAAATTGTTGTCATTTCCAAGTGGTGGTGTCTTTTTTTTGGGTCCAATCTGATGCTTTACCATTTACTAGTACGAGCAAAGGAAGGAATATGTTAGATTCCTAGTAAGATTCTGTATTTACAAATCAGCTGAATTATTTACTTTTTGTAATATGATACACAGTAAAGAAATAACATTTTACAATTTTTATCATTTTAACATTTGCTAATAAATCTCACTCTTCAAGTTAATAAAACTTTTAGATACTAGGGTAGTTGTGTTGATCTATTTCTGTATCCTTACAAACAAAGCTATTATTTATATTTTATAGGCCTTTGCTATGGTGAATATTTTTTTGTTTCTCATGTGATGAACTTAGGTGGCTAAAGCTAGAGTGAGATACTTATTCGTGACATGGGAACAGGTTTTTGTGTCTTGGCAGAAGAGTCAACTAGTCAAGTTTGGTGACTCTATTATCTGAATTAATCTTCATGACATATTTAGCAAGCAAGTATTTTTAGTGTATTGGTTAGTATGGGCTTGAGGCTCCCTTTTTTGTGAATAATTTTTTCAGCAATTTATCGTGATTCTTCTTTTGTTATGGATTGGACCTGGATTTTATCTTTCACAACTTTGCCATGGTATAGATTTTATCTTTCACAACTTTGCCATGGTATGTCAAATTTGTTAAGAGGTGAATTGTACGTTTGATTACCGAAAACATAATAAAGTTTCTATAGTATTAGGTAATATAAGATTTAGAGTGTAGTTGATATATTGTCTAAAAATTCATGATGCATGTTCAGGAGGGTATTTTTATCATTTTAGAGC
The DNA here is from genome assembly GCF_000817695.3 of Arachis duranensis. Lineage (NCBI taxonomy): Eukaryota > Viridiplantae > Streptophyta > Magnoliopsida > Fabales > Fabaceae > Arachis > Arachis duranensis. The sequence continues at coordinate 67,840,590 of NC_029780.3, read as the reverse complement.
TAAGGGGCAGATAGTAATCTCGTCCCTCTTGTTTCATTATTCATCCTCTTCTTTTGTTCATATCCTGTGATCTAGAGCTCCGATTGGCGTGTTGTTCGTAACCACGCAAAACTTTTGTCGAGATCTTTATTTCTATCTAAACAAAGTGGTAAGAAATTTGAAATTCATGCTTCCCTTCTCTGCCCCAATATAATTTCGAGTTTTGGCTTTTGGGAAATTGAGATTCTTCATGATTTTATTGTTTAGAGATAATCTAGCATTGGATTATTATTGGATTTTGTCCCAAATATCATTGAAAAAGGTAAAGATTCTCTAAACCTTTGTGGTTTGTGAAATTTATGAGCCGTAGTATTGATTTTGGGTATATTGCATGGAATTAGGTTGAATTGATGTTGTTTAGAGCTTGAATTTGGCATTGGAGTACTTGGGTTTAAGCACTGGTGGCTGGAGCTTGTTGGAATTGGTTGGAGACTTGAGAAGCTTGTGGAAAAGAAGGTTTTGTGCTTGGAAAAAATCAGCCAAAGTATGATTTTGGTTTCTGCTAGATAATATATAATGTTTTGTGAAACTTAGGGCTAGTTGCCTTAAGATAGGTTTAAATTGTACGTGTTGTTGATTTTAAGGTTTTTGATATGTGGGTAATTGGATGAAGATTTGGATGAGTTATATGAATGAGCTATGTTGTGATGCTATGGAATGAATGATAATTATTGGTTTTTGATAACGTTTGATATTGAAATTGATTATTGATGGGAAAGGTTGGGCCGGAGGCCATGACCGGGTAAGTTGATGAAATGGAATATTTGGTATGAGTGTAATTTTGATGGTAATATTGGAATGGATGGTCGAGATGTGGAATGTTGTTGGATTTGTACCTTTGAATTTAGATGGTTTGGAGTGAGTGATTTTGTTTTGATTGAAATGGAAATTGAATAATTTAGGTGTTGGGATGATTGAGAAGAATTGAGGAGTATTTGATAATGTGTCAGAATATTTGGTTTTAAATTGGGTGTGGTTGGTTTGGTTTGAAAAGATAATTTTGAAACTAGAGGATTTTGGTAAAATCTAATTTTTAACTAACTTCGACGCGTCATAACTTGGTATTCGGACACTCAAATTTTGTGAAACTTGTCTTAAAAGAGTTGGATCTGTATAGTTTATGACGTCTGAAGAATGGAAGGAAAATGATTTCTAAAGAAAAGGTTATGTGCTAAAGGTTTGTGTAAAAAACTAAATTTTCTGCAGTTAGCAGCTTTTTGGAAAAATCCACATTCATGCGTACGGAAAGGCGATGCATACGTGAGAAAATGGCTCTGTCCAATACTCAAGCGTACGCAGAGGGCATGCATACGCGAAAATGGAAAATTTTGGACTCTCGGGTACGCAGTAGGTGGCACGCGAGGCGAGCTTCCCACTATGTTGAATATGTCCGTGTACGCAGAAGGTGGCTCGTGTACGCGAGCCTGGCAATTTTGAAGATCATGCATACGCGGAAGGCATTCATACGCATGTTCACCCTATTTTACAGGAATTGTATTTTTGTGTATTTAAATGTTCCTCTAGCTTTCTTAACCTTCGTAATGCTTTTTTAAGATCCCCTAGCTAGTGTTTAGGCTTTGGGACGAGCGGGAATGCTTTAGGAGAACTAAAAAGGGGTAATTTCTGTTATGAGTCTAGAGCCAGTGTAATAGAGGGTAGAGGAGTTAGGAACGAGAACTAATGTGTTGAGACATTGAATCGAACAAAGATGGATTAAATGTAATGAGATGTATGATGACGAACAATTATGATTGGAGTTGGATGAAGGTTACTATGATATTAAGAAATAATGATGATTGACTATGACTTGAGATATGATGAGGGTATTAGGATGATGAAAAATGATGATGATTGTTTATGATTTAAGTATGATGAGGATAACCATGACATTGAGAGAGATGATACTGGTTGATGATGATTATGACTAGGAATGAAGTGAAGTAAGATTGAGGAGGAATTTAAGTGAAATCGTAAATTTGGTTTGGAATATGGGATTGAATTCATGCATGGCAAGAGCAGTGGTATCGTCTCACTTGCATAGTGCAAAAACCATTATGCAGGGATGGTGGTTTTATCCTGTCTGCAGTGAGGATGGAGGTTTTATCCTTCTCAAGTATTGTGTAGCAAGGATAGTGGTGTGATCCCACTTGCATATTGGATTATGTTTAGCAAGGAAAGTGGTATAATCCCACTTTTAGGTTGACTTGTGACTGAAATCTGAACAAGGATGGCAGTGTAATCCCGCTTGTTTGAGGTACCCGGTAAGGACAGTAGTTAAATCCCACTTACAGTGGCCAAAAACTTGGTGCAGAATTTACAATCCACAACTTACCGGCAAGTGCACTGAGTCGTACCAAGTAATAAAACTCAGGTGAGTGAGTATCGATCCCACAAGGATTAAGGGATTAAGCAAAAAATAGTCAATTGATTATTCTAGTTAGACAATCAAAATTTAGAGTTTCAATAGCACATAACATAAAAACAAAGAACTAAATAAAAGCAAACTAAAATTGGTTCGGAAAATAATATGATAAAGATAGTTAAGATGTTAGAGATATTTAAATTTTCGGATTTAACATTCAATGTCAACTACCTTGATCATGAAAAGATTATGTTTATGGCAAATCCCAACTGATTAAATTTCTATTCCTAGACAATCCAATCTCCTCTAATACAACCAACCGTTAATTCCTAAGAACCCAAAAGCATATTGCAGTTATATGTCACGTACCACATTAAGTCCAGATAATTGGGAATTATGAGAGATTGGTTTCAAGCTATAATTCTAATGATATATCTTTTTCAAGACACAAATAGAATTCAAGTTGAATTAGAGTTATTTCTCAATAATCACTAATCTGTAGGATGAAGAACGAAACTAATTCTTAAACATAAATCATTGCATTAATCAAGATTAGAAGAACAAATCATTATTAATCCATCAAAGTAAATAGAGCTCCTAACCTTAACAATAGAGGATTAGTTGCCCATATTGTAAAAAATTTCAAATCGTAATCTAATGTAAAACCTAAAACTAATGAAGAATGAAAGACAGAAGAGAGAATGAGTTCTCCCCCTTTGATGTCCGCGGACTAAGACTCCTTAAAAATTCCTAGAATTCAAATTCAAACTAAATCAAAACAAAATAAAATTTAATCAAATCAAATCTTTTCTTAATGACTTTTTGACTAACTAATGATCTTCCTCATAATTTAAGCTTGGTTTCTTCAAATCTTCATTAATTACGAAGATTTCTCGGGTCCGGGGCTGTTGTAGGCGTTCGGCGCCACTTTGGTGGCATTTGCTGCTGCTTTTTACGCAATTCTACAATTCCTTGCTGCTTGTCTGGCGTTAAACGGTGGAGGAGTACCATTTAGCATTGGGAATCCAGAGAAAAAGTATACAATAATATATCGCTGCAAAGCTCTAGAATTTGATTTTCTAATGCCACTAGAACCGCATCAATTGGACCTTTATAACTCAAGTTATGCTTGTTGGAGTGTGCAGAGGTCAGAGTTGACAACATCCACGAATTCTCTTTGCACTTGTCTTCAATTCTTGGTTCCTCCTTGTTCTTTTGCTTCTCTTTTCCTAACATTTCCTACAAGAATCATAAAACCAAGAAAATCAAAGTACTAATAGAATAGCCTTGAAAATCATATAATTATTAACCAAAAGCCACAACTTTTCTATAAGAAATGCTAATGAAAAGTGGTTAAGATGCTCATGCATTAAAGGACGGTGCATGCATCCCGCTTGCGTGTTCCAAGCAAGGATGGTGGTGTAATCCCGCTTGTTTATGGAATCTATAGGTATGAACGGTGGTTAAATCCCGCTTATTTAAGTGATACTTTCACATTTTTAGTATTTTTCTCTTAGAATTTCAATTCAATAAACTAAGAATTATTGCAAGTTAAAGAATTATTTCATGGCAAATTGAGCAATGCTTTGAATTAGTGTGCATTCATTGATTTCAAAGAATTTGAAAGAGAATTGGCAAAGATTAAAGAGAAAAGGAGGCCAGAAATCACTTTGAGCAAGAAAGAGCAAGAAGAGAGAAGCAAACTGAAAGCTTTCTAGACAAAATAAAGAATTTCTTGTATGAAAAACAAGCTTCATGTGAAACGTGGGAGAGAGCAGCGTGCCACACCAATCAATTATACCCTCCCAGGGGCACTAACCTCCTCAATGTGCAACATAGGAGCATTGGCATCCAATGCCAAAACGGAAGCCGTGCGTATGCATGACCCATGTGTACGCACAAGTGGCAGAATATGCTCATTCATGCGTACGCATGACCTATATATACCCATGACCCTCATTTCAACGTCGTACATAACAGAAAAGACATGGGACGTGAAGGCTTTCACGTGAGACATTGGCTATAGTGTGTATGCATAACCCATGTGTACGCATAACAAGAAGATTTTGAGTTATCATGCGTTCGCACAATTACACTTTCGCATGGGACGTGAGTTTTCTCATGTACAACGCAATGGAGCAAACAGAGGCAACAATTGAAGGAAATAAAGGTCACGTTCAATGTGGGTTTGTTCACGTGCGATGTGGAGGAGACAGAGAACAATTTGAATCAAGATTTAGTTTCACGTTGGACATAAATCCTTCACGTGAGACGTAGGATTATGGACACTTTCCAGGGGACTCAAACTAAGCTACTAAGTCTTCAATTATTCATCATTCATGTGGTCAATCAAAGGCTCAACTTAGGCCCACTAATCACAGCATTAATTGAGGATTTACAAGAGGAAAAGATTGAAAGCTTGGCTGGAGGAAAACATTAATTGGCTCTTCTGTTCTTCGGCATTTTAATTTTCATAATTCTTGGATTTCTCTGAAAAACATGAGCAACTAATTCTCTTTGGTTAAGGTTAGGAGCTCTGTTGATTCCTATGGACTAATATTCTAACTTTTCATACCTTTGATTAATGCATTGATACTTTCTTAAGAAAAGGTGTTCGTTCTTCATTCTAAAGGATTTGAATGTGTTGGGAAATAATTCTTCTCTAACTTGAATTCTTTTAACTTCTTGGAAAAGTTGATTAATTGAATTAAGCTTGAAAACCAATTCTCACAACTCTTAAGTTTTGAAACTAGGCTAGATAAGTGACATTGAATCAACTACGGGAGATTATTATGAATTGTATAGCTTATGAATCAGTGAATGTACTTAACTCTTTTCTTAAGTAATTAACTAATAAACTAGCAATTAATTAGGTTAAAGAGAAATCGAATTACCAAGGAATTGAGATTTAATTACTAATGATTTACCATGGAAATATCTTTACATGATCAAGGTGGAAAGTAAAAATTATTAATCTGGACGTCTCAACATCTCTAAAACCTTAGCTCTTTTAATCACATTACCTTTCAACACTCACTATTTGCTTTTGTTACATTGCTGGTTATGTTCAAGCTTTTCAAAAACCTAATTTTGATTGTTTGACTAGATTAATTGATTGACCTTTGGTTGCTTAATCCGTTAATCCTCGTGGGGTCGACACTTACTCACTGTGAGTTTATTACTTGATACGAACTGGTGCACTTGTGATGAGCGGATAATTTATACGCTTTTTGGCATTGTTTTTAGTATGTTTTTAGTATGATCTAGTTAGTTTTAGTATATTTTATTAGTTTTTAGTTAAAATTCACTTTTCTGAACTTTACTATGAGTTTGTGTGTTTTTCTGTGATTTCAGGTATTTTCTGGCTGAAATTGAGGGACCTGAGCAAAAATCTGATTCAGAGACTAAAAAGGACTGCAGATGCTGTTGGATTCTGACCTCCCTGCACTCGAAGTGGATTTTCTGGAGCTACAGAAGCCCAATTGGCGCGCTCTCAATGGCGTTGGAAAGTAGACATCCTGGGCTTTCCAGCAATATATGATAGTCCATACTTTGCCCAAGATTTGATGGCCCAAACCGGCGTTCAAAGTCACCGTCAGAATTCCCAGCGTTAAACGCCGGAACTAGCACAAGGATGGGAGTTAAACGCCCAAACTGGCATAAAAGCTGGCGTTTAACTCCAAGAAGAGTCTCTACACGAAAATGCTTCAATGCTCATCCCAAGCACACACCAAGTGGGCCCGGAAGTGGATTTTTATGTCATTTACTCATCTTTGTAAACCCTAGACTACTAGTTCTCTATA
>NC_029780.3:67832980-67833769 GCF_000817695.3 Arachis duranensis | reverse complement strand
CGTTTATCACCATACCCATTTGAGTTTGCCTGACTAAGATTTACAAGGTGACCATAGCTTGCTTCATACCAACAATCTCTGTGGGATCGACCCTTACTTGCGTAAGGTTTATTACTTGGACGACCCAGTATACTTGCTGGTTAGTTGTGCGAAGTTGTGATAAAGAGTTGAGATTACAATTGTGCGTACCATGTTGATGGCGCCATTGATGATCACAATTTCGTGCACCAAGTTTTTGGCGCCGTTGCCGGGGATTGTTCGAGTATGGACAACTGACGGTTCATCTTGTTGCTTAGATTAGGTATTTTTCAGAATTCTTAAGAATGAATTCTAGAATTTCATGATGATCTGTTGAAATCTGGCTGGCTGTGAAGCCATGTCTAATTTTATTAGACCGAGGTTTCAACTTATCATCACAAGAGCTTGTTGATTTCTATCAATCTTGCTGTTGGAGCAATGATTTGCTAAGGCTTGGCTGGCCATTGGCCATGTCTAGTGTTTTGGACCGGAGCTTTCTTTGAAAGCTTGGCTGGCTATGAAGCCATGTCTAATTCCTGGACCGAAGTCTTAGACTAGCACTGCAATGATTCCTGGAATTCTCATTAAGAATTTTGATATTTTTTTTCTTTTCCACTTAATTTTCGAAAAAATAAAAAAAATTACAAAATCATAAAATCCAAAAATATTTCTTGTTTGAGTATAGTGTTTCATGTTAAGTTTGGTGTCAATTGCATGTTTCTGTTCTTTTTGCATTCATGCATGTGTCTTCATTAATCTTCAAGTTGTTCT
>NC_029780.3:67831862-67832882 GCF_000817695.3 Arachis duranensis | reverse complement strand
TCTCATATGCATTCTCATTTTGTTAGTGTCAGTAGTATACAAACTGCTAAGTTTGGTGTCTTGCATGCATTGTTTATTTGATTTTTGTTGAATTTTTATTCCTTATTATTAAAAATCCAAAAATATTTTTAATTTGTGTCTTTTCAAGTCAATAATACAGAGAATTGAAGATTCAGAACATACTGCAGAGGAATTACACAGAAAAAGCTGGGCGTTCAAAATGCCCAGTGAGGAAGGCAAACTGGCGTTTAAACGCCAACCAGGGTGCCTGGCTGGGCGTTTAACACCCAAAAGGGTAGTGATTTGGGCGTTAAACGCCAGAATGTGCACCATTCTGGGCGTTTAACGCCAGGATGGCACAAGAAGGAAGATTTTGTTTTTAATGCAATTTTTTTCAAGTTTTCAAAATCTTTTCAATCAAATCTTTTTCAAAATCAATTTCTTTCCATTTTCAAAGATACTTGCTAACAATTAATGAGTTGATTCAACAATTCAAGTATGTTGCCTTTTCTGTTGAGAAAGGTTTAATGTTTGAATCATATCTTTTCTTGTTAGCCAAGTCATTAATTTTTAAAATCAAATCTTTTTTTTAATTGTTTTTCAAATTATATCTTTTCAATCATATCTTCTTAATCACATCTTTTTTCAAAATAGTTTTCAATCAAATCTTTTTTATTTCTAATTTCAAAATCTTTTTCAAAAATCACTTGATTTCTTTTCCACTCTTGGTTTTCGAAAATCAATTAGTGTTTTTCAAAATGTTTTTAAATCTTTTACTTAAATTTCGAAAATTTCTTCCCCTCTTTTCACATCCTTCTATTTATGAACTAACACTCTCCCTCAATGAACAATTCGAACTCCATCTCTCTTGATAAGTTCAAATTCTTCTACTTCTGCCTTCTATTTTTCTTTTCCTCTGACACCTCAAGGAATCTCTATACTGTGACATAGAGGATTCCATATTTTCTTGTTTTCTTCTCTTTCATATGAGCAGGAGCAAAGACAAAAGCATTCTTGTTG
>NC_029780.3:67829132-67829767 GCF_000817695.3 Arachis duranensis | reverse complement strand
ACAGAAAAAAAACAGCATACCCTGGAGGAAGAACCTGCTGGCGTTTAAACGCCAGTAAGGCTAGCAGATGGGCGTTTAACGCCCAGTCTGGCACCATTCTGGGCGTTTAACGCCAGAAAGGGGCACCAGACTGGCATTAAACGCCAGAAAAGGGCAAGAACTCGGCGTTAAATGCCAAAAATGGGCACCAGCCTGGCGTTTAACGCCAGAATTGGCACAAAGAGCAATTTTCCTCGCCAGTTGGTACAGGGATGACTTTTCCTTGACACCTCAGGATCTGTGGACCCCACAGAATCCCCACCTACCCCACCACTCTCTCTCTTCTTCACCCATTCACCAATCACCTCAACACCTCTTCCCCAAAAACCCTCCCCCTATCAAATCCCATCTTTCTCTTCACCACTCACATCCATCCTTCATAAAACCCCACCTACCCCACCATTCAAATTTAAACCACTTTCCCACCCAAACCCACCCATACATGACCGAACCCTACCCCTCTTCCCACTCCTATATAAACCCATCTTCACTCCTTCATTTTCACACAACATAAACACTACTCCTTTCCCCTTTGGCCGAACCACAAAGCCATTTCCATCTCCTCTATTTCTTCTTCTTCTACTCTCTTCTTTCTT
>NC_029780.3:67828146-67828942 GCF_000817695.3 Arachis duranensis | reverse complement strand
AAGATGGAGAGATTCATCTCAAGGGTGCATCAAGACCACTTCTATGAAGTTGTGGCCTTGAAGAAGGTGATCCCCGAGGTCCCTTTTTCACTCAAAAAGAGTGAATATCCGGAGATCCGACATAAGATCCGAAGAAGAGGTTGGGAAGCTCTTACCAACCCCATTCAACAAGTCGGAATCTTAATGGTTCAAGAGTTCTATGCCAATGCATGGATCACCAAGACCATGATCAAAGTGTGAACCCGGACCCAAAGAATTGGCTTACTATGGTTCGGGGAAATACTTGGATTTTAGTCCAGAAAATGTAAGGTTGGCATTCAACTTGCCCATGATGCAAGGAGATGAACATCCTTACACTAGAAGGGTCAACTTTGATCAAATGTTGGACCAAGTCCTCACATGCATTTGTGAAGAGGGCGCCCAATGGAAGAGAGATTCAAGAGGAAAGCCGGTTCAATTGAGAAGGCATGACCTCAAACCCATGGCTAGAGGATGGTTGGAGTTTATCCAACGCTCAATCATTCCAACTAGCAACCGGTCCGAAGTTACTATAGACCGGGCTATCATGATTCATAGCATCATGATTGGAGAAGAAATAGAAGTTCATGAGGTTATATCCCAAGAATTCTATAAGGTGGCGGACAAGTCCTCTACCTTGGCAAGGTTAGCCTTTCCTCATCTCATTTGTCACCTCTGTTATTCAGTTGGAATTGACATAGAGGGAGACACCCTCATTGATGAGGACAAGCCCGTCACTAAGAAAAGGATGGAGCAAACAAGAGACCCCTCTCATCAT
>NC_029780.3:67827374-67828130 GCF_000817695.3 Arachis duranensis | reverse complement strand
CCCACTCATCATGAGATCCCTGAGATTCCTCAAGGGATGCACTTTCCTCCACAAAACTATTGGGAGCAACTAAACACCTCCCTAGGAGAATTGAGTTCCAACATGGGACAACTAAAGGTGGAGCACCAAGAACATTCCATTCTCCTCCATGAAATTAGAGAAGATCAAAGAATCATGAGAGAGGAGCAACAAAGACAAGGAAGAGACATTGAGGAGCTCAAGCACTTCATAGGATCTTCAAGAGGAAGAACAAGCCACCATCACTAAGGTGGACCCGTTCTTTAATTTCCTTGTTCTTTATTTTTCTGTTTTTCGAAAATTATGCTTATGTCTATCTATGTTTGTGTCTTGTGATCATTAGTGTCTTAGTGTCTATGCCTTAAAGTTATGAATGTCCTATGAATCCATCACCTCTCTTAAAAAAAAAATTCTTAATTGAAAAAGAAAAGAATTGTATGAATTTTGAATTTTATAACAGTTTAATTATTTTGATGTGGTGGCAATACTTTTGTTTTCTGAATGTATGCTTAAACAGTGCATATGTCTTTTGAATTTGTGGTTCATGAATGTTGGCTCTTGAAAGAATGATGAAAAAGGAGAAATGTTACTGAGGATCTGAAAAATCATAAAAATGATTCTTAAAGCAAGAAAAAGCAGTGAATACAAAAAAAAAATTTCGAAAAAAAAAGAAAGAAAGAGAAAAAGAAAGAAAAAGAAAGAAAAAGAAAGAAATAAAGTTGTGATCCAAGGCAAAAA
>NC_029780.3:67816897-67826336 GCF_000817695.3 Arachis duranensis | reverse complement strand
TGAGATCAGAGTCTTCGTGGTATAGGCTAGAACTGATGGCGGCATTCAACAGAATCCGGAAGGTCTAACCTTGTCTGTGGTATTCTGAGTAGGATTCAATGATTGAATGACTGTGACGAGCTTCAAACTTCTGAGGGCGGGGCGTTAGTGACAGACGCAAAAGAATCACTGGATTCTATTCCGGCCTGATTGAGAACCGACAGATGGATAGCCGTGCCGTGACAGGGTGCGTTGAACATTTCCACTGAGAGGATGGGAGGTAGCCACTGACAACGATGAAACCCTTGCATACAGCTTGCCATGGAAAGGAGTAAGAAGGATTGGATGAAGACAGTAGGAAAGCAGAGAGACGGAAAGGACCAAGCATCTCCATACGCTTATCTGAAATTCCCACCAATGAATTACATAAGTATCTCTATCTTTATCTTTATGTTTTATTCGTATATCACCCATATCCATTTGAGTTTGCCTGACTAAGATTTACAAGGTGACCATAGCTTGCTTCATACTAACAATCTCTGTGGGATCGACCCTTACTCGCGTAAGGTTTATTACTTGGACGACCCAGTACACTTGCTAGTTAGTTGTGCGAAGTTGTGTTTATGCCATAGTATTGAACACCAAGTTTTTTGGTTCATCACCGGGGATTATTTGAGTTGTGAAAAGTATTGATCACAATTTCGTGCACCAACTTGCCGGTAGTATTCAGGTGTAAAATTTGTATCAAGCTTTTGGCGGTATTGCCAGGGATTAATTCTGATTAACAAACTACCGGTTAGTTGATTACCTAGATTAGACACTTTTTCCTTTTGTTATATTTATTTAATTGCTTTTAGTTCTTTATTTCCTTTTGTTAGTTAACTGCTTGTGTTACCACCTCACTAGAAATTTCCTCAATTGTGACAAGAGGAATTCTCATTTTTTTCTTGATGATTGTGTTTTTACAGAGTTTTTTTAAAGAATAATGGAGTTTACATCACCCTTTGGTCAAGAAAATTGTATGGGATACTTCCCACCACCAAAAAATGATTCATGTTACTATCCTAATTGTGGTTGGAAATGTTTAGAACAAAAAGTGAGGGAGTATAAGCAAGTAAACCATATAGGATACTATCCAGGGCCACAACATGATTCACATTCCTATAAGTTAAGCAACTATTCAAATTGTGGTTGGGAAGGTCGAAATCATAGACAATTCAATGCTCTATATCCCATTCATCAAGAGCCATCATCTTTTGATAGTACCTTGGACAACCTACAACAAACAGTTGATGCATTTATGCAAAATTGTTCAACCTCACCTCCTAATTTTTTAAATTAAAATCCTTCACCACTTGAACATGTCTCGTCATAAAAATCCTTTCAAAACCCACAAAATCTCCTAAAATCTTCTCTAGAGCTTGCTTTAGAATAACTTGCCCAAGGCACCAATAGCTTCATTCAAGAGTCTAGAGCAAATAGAAAAAAAACAAGAAGGCTAAAAAAGGAACTTAGACGTGCAAATGTGACAAATGGTACAACATCTTGTTAAGAAACATATCAATGTCTTTCCTAGGCTAAGGGAAGAATGTAAGGCCATAAGCTTGAAGAGTGGAGCAATGCTTAGAAAAGAGAATGATGATCAAATAGAGGCTACAAAGGAGGAGTTAGAAGAACAAAAACTAGATAAAGAGGCCCCTGTACCAAGTAAAATTCCAACGAAGAAGGAGGTTGTGGAGGCATACGAACCTAGAATTTCATATCCACAGAGGCCACAAGAAGTGGCAAAAGAACAGGAAAAATCCCTCCCAAAAGAGGCAATGGAAAATCATGCAAAAGAAAAAAAGAAAAGCAACCAAACGAGCCCACACTCCAATGAATCAAGGAAGTGTAGGGTGATTGATTTAATTGAACCATCAATCCAAGAAGTTCTTGATAAAGGGGACACTCTAACCATTACACAATACCCAAGTCCTGAAACTAAGGAGGTGAAGGAAAGCAAGGAAAGCACTCAAGGAAGGATTGTGACCAATAAACAAAAGACAATATCCATGAAAAAGAGAAGGTCAACAAAAAAGCAATCTAATCCCTACCCCAACAAGCAAGGTGAATCAAGCTAATAACAATAAAAGAAAGCTTGTTAGGAGAAAATCAAATCTAGGGACTCCAATTTTCTCCTCTTCTGCCTTAAAGTCATTTCTTTTAACCAACTGGAAGAAGAGGAAGAAAATTCAAGAACCAACCATCAAGCTAGTGATGTTAAAAAAGTGCTTGTTGGGAGGTAACACAATGTTTGGTATTTTCTTTTCATTTGTCTTTTTGCTTTATTTAAGGTTGCTATGTGTTTCATGGATTAAGTTTGGTGTGCCACACCAACAGGATGTTTGCATTTCACTGGGTACTTGGCCTAGTTTCATATTGATTGTGTCACACTAAGTTTGGTGTTACCACACTTCACCTATGCAAGGTCCGCCCCCCCATGCAAGCACATTAGCAACCTAGTTATTTTACTTTGCTTTAGCTTTCATTTAGTGTTATTTTAATTTGGTTTGTTTTATTTGATTAAGCTTTTACATTACTTGATTGTCTTTACTTGATAATCATGTTTATCCCTATTTCCATCATCACTATTTTCTTCTTTGTTGCTTGAGGACCAGCAACCATTCTAAGTTTGGTGTTGGAGTCTATGCTCTACATAGCCTTAGAGAAGATGAAGGAAACAATGATGATTAAGGTGGTATCATTTCCTTTAAGTTTCTAGCTTTCAATTCCTTTATTTGCTTCCTATCTTGTTGTTCCATTTTTCATGCTTTCTTATCTTGTCATGCTTGCTGAACTTACTACTTGTGAAGTCCTCTAAGCACTCTAATCACATGAAAAAGAGTTGCTTAGATGAAGCAAAGTTAGATTTAACAAAATAAAAGTCCTCTGATGATAAATGGTGGTGCATTAAGTGTAATGATCATTGATTGAGCTAAAAGGGTTGATGTTCTTGTATGAAAATGAAGGATGATTCCTTATGAGCATGAGGCTTAAAGAGGTATTATTAAATTTTTGACCAAAAGAAAAGAATCCTTGAAGCTGAATTGAAAAAGAAAAAAAAGAAAGAGAGAAAATAAACAACAAAGAAAAATCAAAATAAAGATCAAAGGTTGCAAGGTTCTGAGCATCAATGGTTAAGGAGTCCAGTTATGTGTCTGTGGTGTGATTGTCCAAGGATAGGGCTCAGACAATGAGATCTGAGTGGTGCTTCATCACTCAGTAACTTGAACCAATTGGTTCGGGATTATTGATTAAAAGACCACCATCAAGAGTTTCCTTGAGACAAAGCATTTAGAAGCCCAAAGAGGCTCTGAACATCGATGGTTGGGAACTTAAAATCTTTAACTATATGCTTTTGGTACGAACGTATCAAAGAGTGGCTCAGGTAATTAGATCCAAGGGGTGCGTTATCACCTGGTAACTTGGGCCAATTGGCCCAGGATTATCGATCGAATGTCTACTATCAAGAGTTGGCTTAAAAGAATCAAACAAAGGATTGAAAGAGGATTAAAGGATCAATCAAAGATTAAAAGAAGGATCTTATAATAATATTCGAGCCTTAGCTCCTAAGGATTGAAAGAGCAAAACCCATCGGCTTAGAATTTCTTCTCGGTTAGAGGAAAATAACTTCGTTGCAAGTATAGTTCCAAACCAACAAGTAATGCTCAATCAAAGTTTAATTTTTGGTTGTCACAAGTCCAACCCAATAAAAATAACCGAGAGTATTAGTCCTGGGTCGTTCTCCCTAGGAATCACAATCAAGTGCTCAATTATTGGTATGAGATTAAAGGGGGTTGGGTTGATAAAACAAGAAATTAAAAAGGCAAGAAATGTAACTTAAACAACTAAAGAAAGCAATTACTAAAGAGAGACATTCATGGCAAGGATTGAGAATATAGGCTTTCTATCCTAGACATTAATTATCATACAATGATTAACAAGAGCTAATCCTGTTTCGTCATTTCCAACATTGGAAGAAGGTACAATGTTATCTTCAGCATAGGGAGAAAGTCAAATAAGACTAGTTAATCTCAATCTAAAAGTCCTAATCAACTTACTAATTGAATTAACAAGAGATTAGAGTCAACGGAAATAATTTTAACTAGCAACTCTAGATTACCAACATGAGTTGGGAATTAATAACTCCAGATTTCCTAATTTCTCTTTCCAAGCCAAGAATGCTCAAAATGCTACTCTAACATCCAACCAAGCATTTTGTCAAACACTTGGATGGCATAAAAGAAAAGCATGGTAAGTTGTAAGAAATATAAATTCTTCAACTATCTAATGCAAGGAAATAACAACAATAGCTCAATAAAACATCAATAACATGAAAATATAACATTGCATTAAATGAAAACCAAATCCAACAAGAAGGCATCAACATAAAAGAGGCATAAAAAGGGAAATTAACAAGAGAATTAAGAAGAACAAAGATGTAAAAACAAGAAATTATAAAGAAAACTAGATGAAAACAAGAAATTAATCCTAGATCTAAGAGGAAAATTAACCTAAGCACCCTAATTCTAGAGAGAAGAGGGAGCTTCTCTCTCTAGGAAACTACCAAAAGCCTGATCCTAGCTAATCTAATTGCTCACCCTTTGTTCAATCTTCAATTCTGCATGAAATAATCTCATAAATGAGTTAGATTTGGGTCTGGAAAGCTCAGAAATTATCCCTAGCATATTCACTTTAATGAGGTCAGGTGATCAGCGCCACGCATGCGCGTGGTCGACGCGTGCGTGTCGCTGGCAAATTTCCTCCTCACGTGTACACGTGGGTGACGTGTGTGCATGGCTGGTAGCACGAATTCTTATACTTTCGTACTATTGTACCAGCAAGTGCAATGCGTCGTCCAAGTAATACCTAAGCGATTCAAGGTCGATCACACGAGGATTGTGGTTTGAAGCAAGCTATCGTTATCTTGCAGGTCTTAGTCAGGCAGATCAGAAGGTTGTTGGATTGATGCAAGGGCAATTAATAATAATGTTGTATATGAAAGGAATAAAGCAAAAGAGGTAGAAAATATTGATAGGAATAGGGTTAAGGATTGGAGTTGCTTTGTCTTTCTAAATGAACTCTGGTACTACTGTCTTCTTTGCTTGTGAATGATCTTCTTCTATGGCGAGCTGTATGTGATCAAAGCCATTGCCCGTGGTCATTGATCTCCTCTGCTGCAAATCAAATGCCATTGCCTATGATCATTCAATTTGAAGGAGGGTGAAGCTCTGGCAGTTCATTCTCTTGGCGATCCTACTCAAAACGGCAAAGACAAGGTCGAATCTTCTGGATAAGAGAACGCTGCTTCTTTGGATTCTAGCCTATACCACGGAGACCCTAATATCCCTGAAAATTGGCTAAACTGGTATATCAAGAAGTCCCCAACGAAGTCGTGGATTAACCGTCTGAGAGATGTATAAACATAGTTGTTGGCTCGTGCTTTCCTGCCAAGTATTTAGACGAACCAAAGTAGACGTGGGTGTTTGTCAAGTACGTCCGTCTTAATGTGATGAATAGAGCTAATTTGTCAAATCATCATATTCACCACGATGAAGATCGGTTATACATCTTAGAGATATATCAAATACGGATTGAAGAAGAAACAATAATACTTTTATTAATTCATAGAACTCAGCAGGGCTCCTCCCCTCAACCTAGGAGGTATAGAAACTCACACTGAAGTAAAAAAAAACAATGTAAAACGAAAACAGGGCTGAATGGTTTGCATGATGTCTATAGATTCTGTAAAATACACCTTAAATACTAAACAAATGACTAGTAAGGGTAAAACAGTCTATTTAGTGCTAAAATCCACTTTTGGGGCCCACTTGGTGAGTGTTTGGACTGAGCTTTGATGAGATCCACGTGCTATGAGGTCTCTTGGGTGTGGAATGCTAGCTAGGGGGTCCTCTTTGGGCGTTTGTACATTAGTCTCTGCTCTTTTGGGCGCTAGACGCCAGGAAGGGGGAAGGAAGCTAGCGTTGGACGCCAGTTTTGGGCCTTCTAATTAGAAGCCAAGTATAAACTATTATATATTTCTGGAAAGCTCTGGAAGTCATCTTTCTATGAGCGCTCCATTTGGACTTCTGTAGCTCCAAAAAAGCTCTTTCGAGTGCAGGTAGGTCAGATCTGGACAGCATGTGCAGTGCTTTCTTTGTCTCTGAATCAGACTTTTGCTTTAGCTCCTCAATATCAGCCAGAAAATACCTGAAATTGTACAAAAACACAAAAACTCATAGTAGAATCTAAAAATGTGAATTTGACACTAAAACCTATAAAAACTCAATATAAAGTAAACAAAAACTACTAAAAACTATATGAAAGTGATGCCAAAAGTATATAAAATATTCGCTCATCAGTGGCCATGAATGTCCTCTTCACGCGCACGCGTCACTTCAATCCTCCAAATTCTCATTTCCTTATAAATTCTCCACTTTGCATGCTTTCTTCTTTACTTCTTCCATCCAATCCCAACGTTATAAGCCTGAAATCACTCAACAAACATATCAAGGTATCGAATAGAATTAAAGTGAATTAAAATTAGCAATTTAAAGGTCTAAAAATCATGTTTTTAACTCTTAAGCAAAAATTAGGGAGAATTACAAAACCATGCTATTTCATTGAATAAATGTGAGATAAGTTGACAAAATCCCCCAAATTAAGCACAAGATAAACCACAAAAAATTGGGGTTTATCAAACCTCCCCACACTTAAACTAAGCATGTCCTCATGCTAAACTCAAGAAAGAGACTAAGGGTATCAACATTTATTCAATGAAAACTATCTAAATGCACTCTATCTACATGCAATCTATCTACATGAATGCAACTACTTGGTCAAAATAAATCAATTTCCAAGAAAGCATATATGAACACAAGGGCTAAAGGTATAAACAACCAAGTCAAATCCACAATTGAATTGAGTTATTAAAAAGAATTTACAAACTTGCAAGAAAACAGATGATCATAGGTGAAAACATGTAGTTGAGCAATTGAACCCTCACCGGATGTGTATCCGCTCTAGTTGCTCAAGTGTATAGGGTTGATTCACTCAATTCTCCCCTAATCATGCTTTTCAAAATTTGTTTTTCATCTAACAATCAATAATTATTTAATGCATGCATACAAATATCATGAGAACTTATCCATGGGTTGTAATGGGGCTAGGGTCAAGATAGGATTGTATTTGGTTAGGTGGACTAGAATTTGAATCTTTGATTAACTTAAACTTTCCACCTAACCTATGACAACCTATACAATTTAAATCAAACCTAACTACCCATTCTTCACTTTTTCACACACTCATGCATTCTTTTCAATTCGCATTCCATATGCATTGATTATTATTGAACTTTACTTTGGGGCATTTTGTCCCCTTTTTATTGTTTTCTTTTTCTTCCTTTTTCTTTTCCAATTTTTTTCTTTATATATATTTTTTTTCTTTTTTTTCAAACTAGAATATATACAAGAGCATCAATGCATATGATTTAAATATTTAATGTAGGAGTATGTACCCAATTCCCAAGATCTCAACAAAAATATAAAAACACACTTTTATCTCACCCAATGTTTCCAAACTTCCCATAATTAAATGATAACCACTCTCACTAGCCTAAGCTAATTAAAGATCCAAACAAGGGACATTTATTGTTTTCTACTTTAAGGCTAGTAATGTGCTAAAATTAAGAACAA
Organism: Arachis duranensis; assembly: GCF_000817695.3. NCBI lineage: Eukaryota > Viridiplantae > Streptophyta > Magnoliopsida > Fabales > Fabaceae > Arachis > Arachis duranensis. Next base: position 67,818,624 of record NC_029780.3, on the reverse strand, counting down.
ATGGGTTTAGCATAGGCTCAAAGTTGGCTAACAATAGAAGATAAAAGGGTAAGTCCATTTGGGTAAGTGAGCTCAATAAAGTGAAGGCCTCAATCATATAAATACATTCATACACAAAATAATGGGCATAAAGAATCAAACAAATCAAAGATTACAATCATAGAAAGAGAATAATCACACGAGAATGAAAATAGTGGTTATATAATGTAAGCACACAATTAGGCTTAAAACTCACATGCTTATGTGTTCTTAGCTAAAAAACATGCTCTACAATATATAGTTCAAGCAAGTTCTATGAAAAAATTTTTAGTCAAATCAATTGGGGTGCCCTATAGATAAATTTCTTGAAAAAATTTCATTATTTTGACTAAGTTTATTATGTATATATATGCAAAATAAGAAAATGCAACTAGAAATTCTAAAAGACCTAAAAGTGAAATGCAAAAGTATTGGGGTTAGAAATTTGTCACTTAAAAACACCGATTGTTCAGACGACCTCCCCACACTTAAATGTTTGCATCATCCTCGGTGCATGCAAAGATGAGCACGGGGGTACGACAACTTTTCGGATTGCCACCTTCAGCTGGTGGATCAACCGGCTGCTGCGTATTCCTTCTTCCGCTTCCGTTTTAGCTTATGATGACTCACCCACAAAAAATAGAAAATAGCAGAGTAAGATGAGAAAATGCAAAAGCAAGGAAGCATATATTGTTGGAATGAGGTAAGAACAACTAGAATGGAGTGAGTGAATTAGTGCAACATTAAGGAAGAGTAGTGTGTGAGTTCTAAGTTTGTGCACGGTTTATAACACACACTAACATAGAAGCTATGTCACGATTACACAAAAAGAAGTAAGCACTTCACTCATTCTAGTGTGCTTAAAATACTTCAAAGAAAACTTGTAGGTTAAGACAACCAAACAAGCAATGAAGAAGCATAAAAGCATTCAAGCAATTAATCAAGCAATTGTGAATTGGATAATGAATGGACATTGATTGATGTGCAAGTAACTTAGTGAACCAGGTGAAATATAGAGCGCACACATCAAGCAATGACACATATTGAAGTTTATTTGCAACACCTAAGTGACATAAGGGTGGAAGACATGGGTACTATGGAACTTAGAAAAAGGAATAGAAATTAAAATCAATCACATAGCAAGCATGGTCCACAAAGCTTTAAAGAGCTAAAAACTATGTCACTAGGTAAGCTTCCAATCCAATTTCACAATTACACAATCTCAATGCATGAAATAGGTGATGTAAATAAAAATTAATCTTAGACAAGCATCACCTAACAAAAAATGCATCGACTACAAACAATTGCCTAATGGTGCACGAAATTGCAATCACACTTTTGCAATTCCGCACAACTAACCAGCAAGTGCACTGGGTCGTCCAAGTAATACCTTACGTGAGTAAGGGTCGATCCCACGGAGATTGTCGGCTTGAAGCAAGCTATGATTATCTTGTAAATCTTAGTCAGGATATCAGAAATTATCAGGAGTGATTGTGAAAAGCAATAGAACATGAAATAAGTACTTGTTTTGCAGTAATGGAGAATAGGTTGAGGTTTTGGAGATGCTCTGTCTTCTGAATCTCTGCTTTCCTACTGTCTTCTTCTTCAAGCACGCAAGGCTCCTTCCATGGCAAGCTGTATGCAAGGGTTTCACCGTTGTCAGTGGCTACCTCCCATCCTCTCAGTGGAAATGTTCAACGCACCCTGTC
>NC_029780.3:67815672-67816367 GCF_000817695.3 Arachis duranensis | reverse complement strand
TCGAGTGCAGGGAGGTCAGAATCCAACAGCATCTGCAGTCCTTTTTAGTCTCTGAATCAGATTTTTGCTCAGGTCCCTCAATTTCAGCCAGAAAATACCTGAAATCACAGAAAAACGCAAAAACTCATAGTAAAGTCTAGAAAAGTGAATTTTAACTAAAAACTAACAAAAATATACTAAAAACCAACTAGATCATACTAATAACTAGATCATACTAAAAACATACTAAAAACAATGCCAAAAAGCGTACAAATTATCCGCTCATCACAACCCCAAACTTAAATTGTTGCTTGTCCCCAAGCAACTGAAAATCAATTAGGATAAAAAGAAGAGAATATACTATAGACTCCAAAATATCAATGATACTCAGCTCCAATTAGATGAGCGGGACTAGTAGCTTTTTGCTTCCGAACAGTTTTGGCACCTCACTCTATCCTTTGAAGTTCAGAATGATTGGCATCTATAGGAACTCAGAACTCAGATAGTGTTATTGATTCTCCTAGTTAAGTATAATGATTCTCGAACATAGCTAGTATATGAGTCTTGGCTGTGGCCCAAAGCACTCTGTCTTCCAGTATTACCACCGGATACATACATGCCACAGACACATAATTTGGTGAACCTTTTCAGATTGTGACTCAGCTTTGCTAAAGTCCCCAATTAGAGGTGTCCAGGGTTCTTAAGCACACTCTTAT
>NC_029780.3:67813813-67815555 GCF_000817695.3 Arachis duranensis | reverse complement strand
GCTTTTTCTTGCTTCAAGAATCAATTTGATGATTTTTCAGATCCTCAATAACAGTTCTCCTTTTCCATCATTCTTTCAAGAGCCAACAATTTTAATATTCTTAAAACAACAAATTCAAAAGACATATGCACTGTTCAAGCATTCATTCAGGAAAACAAAAAGTATTGTCACCACATCAAACTAATTCAACTAGTTTCAAGGATAAATTCGAAATCCTGTACTTCTTGTTGTTTTGTGATTAAAGCATTTTTCATTTAAGAGAGGTGATGGATTCATAAGACATTCATAGCTTTAAGGCATAGACACTAAGATACTAATGATCATGTAATAAGACATAAACATGGATAAACATAAGCATAAAGATTCGAAAAATAGAAAATAAAGAACAAGGAGATTAAAGAACGGGTCCACCTTAGTGATGGCGGCTTGTTCTTCCTCAATGTCTCTTCCTTGCCTTTGTTGCTCCTCTCTCATGATTCTATGATCTTCTTTAATTTCATGGAGGAGGACGGAATGTTCTTGGTGCTCCACCCTTAGTTGTCCCATGTTGGAACTCAATTCTCCTAGGGAGGTGTTGATTTGCTCCCAATAGTTTTGTGGAGGAAAGTGCATCCCTTGAGATGAATCTCTCCATCTCCCATGGCTCGGAGGTGGAAGCTTTTGCCTTCCCCTTCCTCCTTCTAGAGGTTTCTCCGGCCTTAGGTGCCATAAATGGTTATGGAGAAACAAAAAGCAACGCTTTTACCACACTAAACTTAGAAGGTTTGCTCGTCCTTGAGCAAAAGAAGAAAGAAGAGAGAGTGGTGGGGTAGGTGGGGATCCTGTGGGGTTCACAGATCCTGAGGTGTCAAGGATAATTCATCCCTGCACCAAGTGGCAAGCAAAAATGCTCCTCCTGCCAATCCTGGCGTTAAACGCCGGGCTGGTGCCCATTTCTGGCGTTTAACGCCAGCTTGGTGCCCATCCTTGGCGTTTAACGCCAGTCTGGTGCCCTTTTCTGGCGTTAAACGCCCAGAATGGTGCCAGACTGGGCGTTAAACGCCCATTTGCGGCCCTTACTGGCGTTTAAACACCAGTAAGTTTTCCTCCAGGGTGTGCTGTTTTTCTTTCTGTTTTTCATTCTATTTCTGCTTTTTCAATTGATTTTGTGACTTTCCATGATCATCAACCTATAGAAAACATAAAATAACAAAGGAAAAATAATAAATATAACATTGGGTTGCCTCCCAACAAGCGCTTCTTTAATGTCAGTAGCTTGACAGTGGGCTCTCATGGAGCCTCACAGATGTTCAGAGCAATGTTGGAACCTCCCAACACCAAACTTAGAGTTTGAATGTGGGGGTTCAACACCAAACTTAGAAGTTGGTGGTGGCCTCCCAACACCAAACTTATAGTTTGACTGTGGGGGCTCTGTTTGACTCTGTTTTGAGAGAAGCTCTTCATGCTTCCTCTCCATGGTTACAGAAGGAGAACCTTGAGTCTTATAGTTTGCACTGTCTGCAAACCACGAATCAATTTTGAGAGAAGCTCTATTTCTACCCTTTCTTTCTTTCTATTTTTTTTCGCCACTTTTTTTTTTTGCTATTCACTGCTTTTTCTTGCTTCAAGAATCAATTTTTGATTTTTCAGATTATCAATAGCATCTATCTTTATTCATCATTCTTTCAAGAGCCAATAATTTTAACATTCATAAACAACAAGATCAAAAATATGCACTGTTCAAGCATTCATTCAGAAAACAA
>NC_029780.3:67812192-67813629 GCF_000817695.3 Arachis duranensis | reverse complement strand
CAAATGGTAATGTCCAGTCTGGTGCAGAGATGACTGGTGCTGTGACTAGCTTGGCTTTCAGGGTCTCAAATGCCTGCAGACACTGTGTGTCAAACACGAATGGTGTGTCAGTAGCTAGCAGGTTGCTCAAAGGTTTTGCGATTTTCGAAAAATCCTTTATGAACCTTCTGTAGAATCCTGCATGCCCCAGAAAGCTTCTGATTGCCTTAATATTGGCAGGTGGTGGTAATTTTTTAATTACCTCCACCTTTGCTTGATCAACTTCAGTTCCTTTACTTGAAATCCAGTGCCCAAGAACGATACGTTCAGTGATCATAAAATGACATTTTTCCTAATTTAAAACAAGATTTGTTTCTTGACACCGTTTCAAGGCTAAGGAAAGTTGCTTAAGGCATGAATAAAAAGAATTACTGAAATTAGAAAAATCATCCATAAATACCTCAATAAACTTTTCAACCATGTCTGAGAAAATAGAGAGCATACACTTCTGAAAAGTTGCTGGGGCATTACAGAGTCCAAACGGCATCCTCCGATAAGCAAATACTCCAAAGTGATATGTGAATACTGTCTTCTCTTGATCTTGAGGGTCCACCATAATTTGATTATAGCCAGAATATCCATCTAGAAAACAGTAAAAAGCATGGCCGGCTAACCTCTTAAGCATCTGATCAATGAAAGGTAGAAAGCAGTAATAATCATGACCAGCTAGTCTTTCTAGCATTTGGTCTATGAATGGTAAAGGAAAATGATCATTTCTGGTGGCTGTATTGAGCCTTTTGTAGTCAATACATATACGCCACCCTGTAACTGTTCTTGTAGGAACCAGTTCATTCTTTTCATTATGAACCACTGTTATGCCTCCCTTCTTGGGGACAACATGGACAGGGCTCACCCAGGGGCTGTCAGAAATAGGATAAATAATTCCAGCCTCTAGTAACTTAGTGACCTCTTTCTGCACCACCTCCCTCATGGCTGGATTTAGCCGCCTTTGTGGTTAAACCACTGGCTTAGCATCATCCTCCAATAGGATCTTGTGCATGCATCTTGCTGGGCTAATGCCCTTAAGATCACTTATGGACCACCCAAGAGCTGTCTTGTGTGTCCTTAGCACTTGAATCAATGCTTCCTCTTCCTGTGGATTTAAAGCAGAGCTTATAATCACTGGAAAAGTGTCACCTTCTCCCAAAAATGCATATTTCAGGGATGGTGGTAGTGGCTTGAGCTCTGGTTTAGGAGGTTTATCCTCCTCCTGAGGAATTTTCGAAAATTCCTTTGTTTTCTCTGGTTCTTCTTGATCAGATTGAGCATCCTTGAAGATGTCCTCAAGCTCTGATTCTAGGCTTTCAGTCATATTGATCTCTTCCACCAAAGAGTCAATAATGTCAGCGCCCATGCAGTTATTTGGTGTGTCTGGATGCTGCATAGCTTTTACAGCAT
>NC_029780.3:67810643-67811423 GCF_000817695.3 Arachis duranensis | reverse complement strand
TTGTTTGGCTTTTTGCTCTTTTGAGCAGTGTTATTCAGTGTCTTTCCACTCCTCAGTTGAACTGCTTGACATTCTTCTATTATTTGTTTAGATATCTGCTGTTTTGCTTGATTCAACTGCAGTTCTATGTTCTTGTTAGCAACTTTAGTTTCATGGAGCATCTCTTTAAATTTGGCTAACTGTTCTGTCATCAGGAGCAATTGCTGATTAAGCTCAGTTATCTGTTCTTGAGGACTAGGGTCATTGACTACTGCCATGACTTCCTCTTTTGGAGAGAGCTCATTGCTAGAATACAAATATTGGTTTCTAGCAACAGTGTCTATAAGCTCTTGAGCTTCTTCAATTGTCTTCCTCATGTGTATAGATCCACCAGCTGAGTGGTCTAAAGACATCTGAGCTTTTTCTGTAAGCCCATAGTAGAAAATGTCTAACTGTACCCACTCTGAAAACATTTCAGAGGCTAGAAGATGTCTAATTGTACCCACTCTGAAAACATTTCAGAGGGGCATTTTCTTAGCATACCTCTATACCTCTCCCAGGCATTGTAAAGGGATTCATTATCCTCTTGTTTAAAGCCTTGGATGTCCAGCCTTAGCTGTGTCATCCTCTTTGGAGGGTAAAAATGATTCAGGAATTTGTTTGATAACTGTTTCCATGTCTTTATGCTTGCTGTAGGTTGGTTATTCAACCACCTTTTAGCTTGATCTTTTACAGCAAATGGAAATAGTAATAGTCTGTAGACATCCTGATCCACCTCTTTATCACGTACTGTGTCAGCAA
>NC_029780.3:67809817-67810329 GCF_000817695.3 Arachis duranensis | reverse complement strand
GTTTTTTTTTTTTTGAGAATTAAACGAAAAAATAAAATAAAACAAAAGAAAATTAAAGTGAAAATTCGAAAATCAAAAAGAAAATAAGATCTAAGTAAATTGAGAACTGAATCAATTAGTCAATTAAAAAGATTTTGAAAATAGCAATTAAAAAGATATGATTGAAAAATTTTTATGAAAAAGATTTGATTTTTGAAAAGAGGAAAGAGAAAAACACAAAAAGACACCAAACTTAAAATTTTAGAAAATCAAACACAAAATTTTCGGAAATTTTTAAGGGAAAAACACAAAGAGGACACCAAACTTAGAATTTTTATGAATCAAAAAGGGACTAAGAACATGCAAAAATCGAAAATTAAAAGAAAAACAAAAGCATGCAATTGACACCAAACTTAAAATATGAAACTAGACTCAACTAAAAGACTCTAAAGCAACAAAAATAAAACAGTCCTAATCTAAGCAACAAGATAAGCCGTCAGTTGTCCAAACTCAACAATCCCCGGCAACGGCGC
>NC_029780.3:67806946-67809189 GCF_000817695.3 Arachis duranensis | reverse complement strand
CCATCAAATCTTGGGCAAAGTATGGACTATCATATATTGCTGGAAAGCACAGGATGTCTACTTTCCAACGCCGTTAAGAGCGCGCCAATTGGGCTTCTGTAGCTCCAGAAAATCCACTTCGAGTGCAGGGAGGTCAGAATCCAACAGCATCTGCAGTCCTTTTCAGTCTCTGAATCAGATTTTTGCTCAGGTCCCTCAATTTCAGCCAGAAAATACCTGAAATCACAGAAAAACACACAAACTCATAGTAAAGTCCAGAAAAGTGAATTTTAACTAAAAACTAACAAAAATATACTAAAAACCAACTAGATCATACTAAAAACATACTAAAAATAGTGCCAAAAAGCGTACAAATTATCCTTTCATCACCTAACAATAGATAGTGAATTCAAACTACATGGTGGCTAAAACATGTAATTCAAAAGTTCTGGAGAGCTTGAAGCCAATGTCACATGTACTTGGTATTCAAAAAGATAAAGCATGAAAAACTCAAAACCAAGTAACAAAATATAACCTCAACAATGAATCCTAACAATGAATATCAAAAACAGTTATGCTAAAATAGCATCAAGTTAATAATAAGTAGCAATAAACAACAAACAAAATTAATAATCCAACACTTATCATGAAAAACAGAAAATGAAATAGAAATTAAACTAACTAAATAACTGACTAACTAACTAACTAAAAGAGTTGGTGATAGATGGTGATTGGTAGTGTTGGATGATGGTTGAAGGAGGGAAAAAAAGAGGAGAAGATAGAAGAAGGAAAGAAATGGAGAGAAGAGAAGAGAAGAAGTGTGGTGAAACAGGACAGGGGCTCATGCATACGCATCAGGTCACGCGTATGCGTGCATGGCAGCAGTGAGGTGTGATGCGTACGCGTCGAGGACACGTACCCATGATAACGCAGAGAGAGACAGATGACGCATACACGTGACAATCAAATTAAACATGAAATTAAACTAATTTACCAATATGTACAAAAGAGAAAAGTGGAAAGATGTTACCATGGTGGGGTGTCTCCTACCTAGCACTTTAAATTATTGTCCTTAAGTTGGTCTCATGGGGAGCTCTCACCAAGGTGGCTTGTGCTTGAATTCATCCTTGAACATCCACCAATGTTTGCATATCTGATGACAAGTCATCATATACCCATTTTTCAAGCTAATTTCACTTGTTTTGTTAGTCTTTATGCACTTTCTTGCTTCCTAAGTAAGTGATTTGGAGTGAAAATGCATAACTTCTCTAAATCAAGCAACCACCATGAAATTAATGTTAACTCATGAGGTTTAAGCTAATTTTAATTGAATTTTAATTGATTTATAAGCCTTATGAATTTAGTGATACTTGGAGTGGTTGTTTGGTTTATTTTAGGTAAAGAAAAGAATAAAAGAGAAAAGCGTGGCCTAAGAGAGCGTGACCCAAGGAGAAGGAAACGTGGTCAAAGGAAGGAAAAGTATGCCGCATGCAATGGGGGAGGCAAGCATTGCCCTCCACAAGGGCACACTGCCCTCTAGGAGGGTGACGAATGAATTTTTGCCGGTATAGAAATTATCAAGTAATCAATCGTAGTATAGTCTAAACCGACGCAAAATCCATCATCAAAGTAATTCTACAATCTATAATCGAGAGTATTAGTCCCGAGTCGTTCTTCCCTAGGAATGCTACAAGGATGCATGTATTGGTTAAGTGGTCTTTTTGTGGTTTGAAGAGTGTGGCATAAAAGTATGAATAAAAGAAAACAACAAGCAATCAATATTAAAAGCCTTGGCCAAGGTTAAACATTGGAAGTCCCATCACTATAGCTTCATTCAATTGTGATAACAAAGGAGTGTTGCTTTACTTAGTTAACCCCTAATCATAGAGGAAAGTCAAGTAAAAGTAATTAACTCAAGTCACAAGTCCTAGTCTTACCCTAGGGAAGTCTAGCTTTAGTGCACTCCAAGTCAATTAGCAATCCTCAATTCTTAATCAACAATTGACATCCATTATTCAAGTGTCTCCAATGACTCAACTACTAGGCCAAGTGAGGGGATACTACTCCATATCTAAAGTTGGCATTTTCTCAAACACTTGGAGAGCAAGAATGAAAGACATAGCAAAATGGAGAGAGAAGAATTAGAATCAAAGCAATTCAACACAAGAGATTAACAACAATCAACAATGAACAACAATGAAAATGAAATCTTCAATGAATCAATAGAATCCAATCTAAGACTTATGAGAATTGAACAATTACAA
>NC_029780.3:67802076-67806856 GCF_000817695.3 Arachis duranensis | reverse complement strand
TGCGCGTGCATGGCCTGGATCAATTCTTTGGCTTTTTGTGCTTCCCTCCACTTGTATGCTTCCTTCCTTGCTTCCTTTGATCCATGCCTAGCCTATTTCAATCCTATAATTACTAGCAAACACATCAAGGCATCTTATGGAATCAAAGAGAAACTAGAATTCATCAAATAAGGCTCAAAAAGCATGTTTTTACACTTAAGCACAAATATGGGAGAGATACAAAACCATGCTAATTCATAGGCTAAATGTGACAAAAGGTTATCAAAACACTCTAAACTTAATACAAAACAAACCGTCAAATTGGGGTTTGTCAACCTCCCCACACTTAAACCTTAGCATGTCCTCATGCTAAAATAAGAAGGAACTAAGGGTTATGACATTTGTTGGATGCAACTAAACTATATGAGTCCTATCTAAATGCAACTACTTAAAGTAAATGCAAATGCTTAATTCAAACATATCAAATTGCCAAGAGAGCATGTGTAAGCACAAGGGCTAGGTAATAGGAATTAATTCCAAACCACAATTGTATTGAATTATCAAAAAGAATTTAAACTTTCAAGAATATAGATAATATAGGTGAACACATGTGATTGAAATTTTGAACCCTCATCGGATATGTGTATCCGCTCTATTCACTCAAGTGTTTAAGGGTCAATTCACTCAATTCTCTTCTAATCAAGCTTTCCAAAATTTGATTTTCTCTTCTTCTAACAATCAACATTTATCCAATGTATGCATACATTCATCATGAGGTCTTTCATTTAGGTTGTAATGGGGTTAGGGTCAAGGTAGGATCATTTATGGTTAAGTGGACTAGGATTTGAATCTTTGATTAGCATAGACTTCCCTACCTAACTCTATAATGACCTATACAAGTTCAAACTATTTTAACTACCCATTCTTCACTTTTCATACATATTCATGCATCCTTATTTGATTCATAACACCTATGCATTGATTCCTTTTTATCGACTTCATTTTGGGGCATTTTGTCCCCTCTTTAATTTTTTTTTCTTCTTTTTCCATATACAATTTTTTTCTTTTGTTTCTCTCATTTTCACTTTTATTTCTCTCTTTTTTTTCTTCTTTTCATTTCCTTTTTTCTTTTGTCAAACTATATACAAGAACATCAATGCATAAGGTCTATTCATTTAATCAATACATGAGTATGTACCCAATTCCTAAACATGAAAGTGTACTACCCCTTTTATCCCATCCAATGTTCCCAAGCCTCACCAACTTTGAATAATAAACACTCTCACTAGCCTAGGCTAATCAAAGATCCAAACAAGGACTCTTATTGGTTTTCCGCCTTGGGCTTGTAATGTGCTAAATTGAGAATAAGTTGGTTAAACATAGGCTCAAAATTGGCTAACAATGGCGAGTAAAAGGTTGGCTATTTGGGTAAGTGAGCTAATGAAATAATGGCCTCAATCATATAAATGCATAAATACAAGAAATAAATGGACATATAGAATCAAGCAAATCAAGGATTACAATCATAGAAAGAGAACAATTTCACACAAGAATGGAAAAATAAGTGGCTATAAAATGTAACCACATCAATAGGCTCAAGTCTCACAAGCTTGTGTTCTCAATTCAATACATGCTTCACAAAGTATGAAATTCAAGCAAGTTGCATAAAGATATAGCTTCTTCAATCAATTGGGTTGGTACCGAAAATTTTCTTTCAATCAATTGGGTTAATGCCCTATATTTAAACTCCTTGGAAAATCTCAATATTTGACTAAGCATTGTTGTGATTGAAAAATTCAAAAATTTTCTTAGTTCACCCTTCCCTTTTTCACTTAAAACCAATTTCTTATGCAAAAATGGTGACTAAGTGTTTGCAAGTCAAAATATGATTTCTAATCACAACCACGAATTAAAAAGAAAGATATGCAAAAATGTATAAAGAAAAATTCAACTAAAAGTAAAAGTATGAAATCTATCATCTAAAACATCTAAGGATATCCATAAGCATCAAAGTATCAAGCAGTAAAAGTATCCAAAATAAACTCAAAATACATCAAATATATACAAAGAGTGTGCAAAGTAAGATAGCTAGCAAAGTGGCCAAAATGTTCACCGGTATCTAATGGTGCCACCGGCTACCTCCCCACACTTAAGATTAAGCATCGTCCTCGATGCTAATCCTGAGGATCGGGGAGGTGGTGATAGGGAGAAGAAGAAGGATGAGAGGGAGGGTGGCCGGTGATGGCGGCGCAACCGTCGGCGGTGATGAAGGTGGTTGCAGCAACGGAGGAGAGGAAGATGGTGGAACGGGGAAGAGGGTGGTTGGGGGAGGAGAAGTGCGCGACTGCGCAATGCTCGTTGCGCATTAGGTTATCATCATTTTGAAATGACGCGGGCGCGCACCATGCGCGTCCGCGTGCATTGCTGAAACTAGGGACCTACGCGTGCGCGTACAGCGCGCTTAGGCGCGGAAGATCGAAATGGGTAAAGACGCGTGCGCGTACCGTGCGCTCACGCGTGCAAGGAGTTAGGCTGTAGGCTTAAGGTTGGCTCATATGAGGCCTAACTCTCTGGTCAATGGCCTGGAGGTTGCACTACTTAGGCCTGCGCGTACGCGGCATGTACGCGTCCGCGCAAGTTGAATTGGGCCAGGGGCTTAAGGATGGCCCAGAGCTGGCTTAACTCTCTGGGGCTTGGCGCAAGATCTTGCGGCAGCAATTCGACGCGTACGCGGCAGGTGTGCGTACGCATGCCATACCCTATAGTTGTATGGCGCGCACGCACGTAGTGCGCGTCAGCGTGGAGTGAATTGGGCTCGAGGCACAACGCTGGCCTAGGAGAGGCCCAACTCTCTGGAATATAGGTGATGATGCATCCGCTCATGGACGCGTGCGCGTGCAGCGTGCGCGCGCGTCTACCCCGTCTTTTTTTTTTTTGAACAGGATAATGCCCAAAATCTCTACTTGCCCAAAGACTCCCCATGGTGCCTACAACTCCTTATTTAGTCAAAAACCTACACTTTCTAAAATGCAAGTTGGTTTTGAGATTTATTCTATTTCTACTAATCACAACATACATGTTAATATTCTAGCTACTAATGTATACAAACAAGCTAATTATAATATGTAGACCTACCTACAATGGTAACTCAAATCACTTATTAAACAAGGTTAGAAGAGAGTGGAAAGAGTTTACCATGGTGGGGTGTCTCCCACCTAGCACTTTTAGTTAAAGTCCTTAAGTTGGACATTTGGTGGAGTCCTTGCTAGGGTGGCTTATGCTTAAACTCTTCTTCGAATCCCCACCAGTCCTTGCACTTCCAATAGCCTCCGGGATCCCAATTTAAACGTACAAGGCCTTCACGGGGGCCTAAGCAAGTAACTAGGCCCTTAAGTTGATAGTGGTCTATGTATGTTCCGGGGTCCCATACTTTGTTTGTCAACCTCTTTTCTTCTTGATCTTCATGCTTCCAATAGGGTAACAAACTTATTGAATTCTCCTTGTAACTCATACTCATCATCCTAATCCCATTGAATTTGGCTTCACTCCACTTTTGAGATTCAAAGTTTGATATTCCATCCTTTATGCACCTTGATTCAATTTGTCCACCGACATCTAATCCATTCTTACTCTCTAGCCCACAAAGAGCTCTAAGTTGACCGTCCGTTTCTAACAATGCATATTGATATGGGCCAAGAAAATTAAAGGATGAGATGATTACCCACTCAATTTGTGATTGGGACGGTGACTTAGCAAGGAAGATATCCAATGGTCTTGACATTGTAGGTTCCACTTCCTTTGGCTCCTCCATGATGATTTCCATCTTTTGATAACTCTTTTTAAATTCTTCTTGTTTGCTAACTTCCTCCAAACCTTTATCATTGATCAAGTTATGTGTTGGAGGTTGCGCACCCTCCTCAACATTGATTTCACATTCGATGGGGGAAGCTTCAACAAGATCACCATTATAACTTGATGTAGAGTTATTTTCATTGATGGAACTTCCTTCTTGTTCAACCTCCTCTAGGTCTTCTTCCACTTCTTTATTTTCAACAATCTTCATTTCCTCCGCTTGTTGCAATACATACTCCAATTCCTTGCGCTCAACTTGAGATTCTAAAGTCTCCCTCATACCTCCTTCTTTGGTTGCTTTCTCACAATCATCCGTGAACTCATTTCGGTTGTGATATGAATCCCAAGAATCTATCTTTTGACGGATGGTTGCTTGAATTCGATCCATTTCTTCCTTGAAACGATCCTTTAATTCTTGTTCTGCTTTACTAACATAAGTAGGATCATATTGCTCTTGGATTAATGGACATTGATATGCTTCCATGGAGGTTTGTGGCGGAGAGAGGAATTCATGATGTGGTTGGAAAGAAGATTCATCAAAGCTTTGAGGTGGGAAGTTATTTTGGTTGTTGGTAGAGGGTGGAATTATACGGGACGTAAATTCTTGGAGGGTAGAGGTGAAACTAGTGAAGGCGGTTTGGAGTTCTTCTTGCTCTTGAAGAATGATACCAAGTGTATCATTCATGGGGATTTGAGTTGGAAGGTAAAGGTGTTGGAGTGGAGGTGATTCAAGGGTTGCTTGTTCATAATCGTCACAAGGGTATGCATAGGGGGAATATAGATTTGGATCATATGTAGGCAATTGGTGGAAATAAGGTGTGGGTTGAGAATATGGTGTGTAGAATGATGATGGTTGAGCGGTATAACCATGATAAGATTCATCATATCCATAGGAATGATATGCATTATAGGAGGGATTACCATCATAGTGACTTGAAGGGGAAGGTTG
>NC_029780.3:67801603-67801998 GCF_000817695.3 Arachis duranensis | reverse complement strand
TCTATCCCATAATGTGAGCCATCATTCAAGTTTTCATCGCCTACAAAGTAGTCATAGTCATATCCAAAACCACAAGGACGAGAATTCATAGTGGCAAATAGAAACAAAACCAATAGAGATCTTAAAACTAACAAAAACTAACTAACAAACAAAAGACAAACATATTCACAATATTCACATATTTACATTAACCAAAAACATGGCACTCATGCGCATTCCCCGGCAACGGCGCCATTTTTGACGAATGAATTTTTGCCGGTATAGAAATTATCAAGTAATCAATCGTAGTATAGTCTAAACCGACACAAAATCCATCATCAAAGTAATTCTACAATCTATAACCGAGAGTATTAGTCCCGAGTCGTTCTTCCCTAGGAATGCTACAAGGATGCATG
>NC_029780.3:67800354-67801449 GCF_000817695.3 Arachis duranensis | reverse complement strand
GGGATGCTACTCCATATCTAAAGTTGGCATTTTCTCAAACACTTGGAGAGCGAGAATGAAAGGTATAGTAAAATTGAGAGGAAATTTAGAATCAAAGTAATTCAACACAAGAAATCAACAAGAATCAACAATGAACAACAATGAAAATGAGATCTTCAATGAATTAATAGAATCCAAAACAACAAAGTTAAATCTAAGATCTATGAGAACTGAACAATTACAAACACTAATTGAGATTAGAGAAGAGGATCTACAACATGAACAAAGTAAATTGAGTGTTGTAATAGATCTCACCAAGGAATGGTTGAGAATTGAGAAAATGAAGATGAATCCTAGAGAGAAGTTAGAGTTTCTCTCTCTACAAATGTAACTAACTAAAAATCTACCTAATGATCTAAAATTAGTCTATGGATGTGAATGTGTGTCAATGAATGAATGAATGTCCATCCCCCTTCAATCCTTGGCTCTTATATGCATTTTGGCACCAAAGTTGGTTGCTGAAACCTTCCAAAATCGCCAGGCACGTGTTGCTTTAGTGAGGTCATGTGCCATCATCGGCGCGTGCGCGCATGGTACGCGTGCGCGTCCTTGGCCTGTTCCGCAATGTGCGCGCGAACGCCTTGTGCGCGTGCGCGTGCTTGGCCGAGATCAACTCTTTGGCTTTTTGTGCTTCTCTCCACTTGCATGCTTCCTTCCTTGCTTCCTTTGATCCATGCCTAGCCTATTTCAATCCTGTAATTACTAGCAAACACATCAAGGCATCTTATGGAATCAAAGAGAAATTAGAATTCATCAAAATAAGGATTGAAAAGCATGTTTTTACACTTAAGCACAAATATGGGAGAGATACAAAACCATGCTAATTCATAGGCTAAATGTGACAAAAGGTTATCAAAAATAATCTAAATTCAATACAAAACAAACCGTCAAATTGGGGTTTGTCAGAGGGCAACATAAGGGAACAAGGCATAAAAGGCAACTCTGCCCTGCCCACTACAAGGGCAGAGCACAAATTTGTGCCTTGGAATCAAGAAGAAGAAAATGTTGCCCTGCCCTCCACAAGGGCAGTATCGGGCTCACCAAGGAAGAAAATCA
>NC_029780.3:67799662-67800145 GCF_000817695.3 Arachis duranensis | reverse complement strand
AGGGCAGGGCAGCATTTTGTTGTGGCATGAATCTGGCGCACCAAGGCTCAATTCTGGCGCACCACAGCACGATCCTAGCAGCACCAACGCGCACCACATCACAATTTCTGGCGCACCAATTTTTTCTGCCCTACCCTCCGCGAGGGCAGGGCAGCATCCTGCGCACCAGCCCGCACCAAGCCGCATCACACATCAATTTTCTGCCCTGCCCTCCACAAGGGCAGGGCAACCTCCTGGAAGCTATTATTTTGGGCCAAAAATTTAATTTAAAATTCCAATTTAATTCATTTCTTCACCAAATCAAAAGCCCATCCAAATCCCAAGATCCAAGAATAGAAAGTGTATAAATAGGAGATAGTTTGATGTAATTAGGACCTTTTGCTTTACTTTTGAATTTTGCACTTTCTTTGAGCTTTGAATTTTATGTTTGCACTTTGGAACTTCTCTTGGTGTCTTCACTGAGATTTCAGAGAATTGGGGAGG
>NC_029780.3:67793806-67798285 GCF_000817695.3 Arachis duranensis | reverse complement strand
TGTTCACTGAATGGGACAAGTTGCAGAACTTCTATGAGGGACTCACTCTTAAAGCTCAAGAAGCACTTGATCATTCAGCTGGAGGTTCTTTGCAACTCATGAAAACTACAGAGGAAGCTCAAAATCTCATTGATATGGTGGCCAATAACCAATATTTCTTTGCTCATCAAAGACAACGCCAACCATCACAAAGAAGAGGAGTAATGGAGTTGGAAGGAGTGGATTCAATTCTAGCTCAGAACAAGATAATGCAGCAGCAGATTCAACAACAGTTTGAGCAAATGGCCAAAAGAATTGATGGCTTGCAAGTTGCATCAGTGAGTGCCACAAACCAACCAACAACTACTTGGGTGCAAAGTGAAGAAACTCAAGAGGAGCAACAGCAAGAGCAAGTCCAGTACATGCACAACCAAAATCCTGGAACAAATGAAGTCTATGGTGATACTTACAATCCATCTTGGAAGAACTATCCCAACCTCAGATGGGGAGACAACCATAATCAAAACCAACAACCATGGCAAAGAAACACAAGTCAGAACAATTGGAAAAGCACAAACCACAACCCCCAGCCAAACACTAACCAAAATACTTACAGAAAACCACAAAATAATTACCCCAACTCTAACCATTATCCACCCAATAACCACCCAACAAATCAAACCACTTATCATCACCCATCAACAACCCAAAATCAACCAATTTCACATGAATCCCAGAGGATCACCAATCTAGAGCTGCTCATGGAAAAGATGATGAAGAACCAAGAATTGACAACAAAGAACCAAGAAGCTTCCATGAAGAACTTAGAAAGGCAAATTGGGCAAATCTCCAAACAGATTTCTGTTGAAAAACCATCAAGCTCACTACCAAGTGACACCATTCCCAACCCAAAGGAAGAATGCAAGGTCGTGCAACTAAGAAGTGGAAAAATGTTAGTAGATGGTAACCAAGGAGCAACCAAAAACAATGACAATGAGCCAACAAAGAATGATGAATCCATCAACAAGGACATGTTAAACAAGGATGTCCCAGAAAAACCCACAGAGGAAAATAACGAACCACAGAATTTGAAGAAAGGAAAGCAAATCATGGAAGAACCAATTCCAAGACAACATCAAGTGGAGAAGAGCTTAACACCACCACTACCATATCCACAAAGATTCCACAAAGAGACAAAGGATCAGCATTTTCACAAATTTCTTGAGACTTTCAAGAAGCTGGAAATCAACATACCTTTGGCCGAGGCTTTGGAGCAAATGCCTCTGTATGCCAAGTTCTTGAAAGAGCTCATCAACAAGAAAAGAAGTTGGAATGAAAAGGAAACTGTAATGCTTAGTGAAGAATGCAGTGCACTCATTAAAGAGGGACTCCCTCCCAAGCTTGAAGATCCTGGAGGTTTCTTCCTACCATGCACTATTGGAAATCTATTCATCAACAAGGGGATGTGTGATTTAGGAGCAAGCATAAATCTAATCCCATCTTCTTTAGTAAAAAAACTTGGCATAGAGGAGGTGAAACCAATACAGATGTCCTTGGAGTTGGTGGACCAATCAGTGGTATATCTTAAAGGGCTGATTGAGAACCTTTTAGTTAAGGTTGACAAGTTCATCTATCCTGCAGATTTTGTGATCCTGGATTCTTCAGAAAATGGAAATGAAAGGAATTCAAAAGGAAGCAGGGGTGATAAACAAAAAGGAAGGTATCACAACTCAAGTCACTTTCAAGAAAGAAAAATCAACAAGAAAGAAAAAGATGAAGAACAAGAAGGCTGCTTACAAAGGGTGGAAGAATAAGAAAATCCCAACTGAAGAATTTTCCAAAGGTGACAAGGTGCAACTAGTGTATCAACAGTTGGGAACAGAAGACTATTACACTGTCAACCAAGTACTCTCTCTTGAGCATATGGAAATTGAGCATCAAGGCACACAGAGAAAGCTGACAGTGAGAGGTGACAAGTTGAGACATCACCAACATCAACCACCCTAAAGGGAGTTCAATGTCAAGCTAGTGACAATAAAAGAGCGCTTCATGGGAGGCAACCCATGATCTAAGATTTCTGTCCTCTCTTTCATTTAATAAGCTATGATTCCTCTGAATATGATTTTGAACTTTCATGCCTGATAAATGCATACATTGTTTTGAAGCACATGTCAAACTTCTAAGTTTGGTGTACCTTAAGGCACACCCAAGTTCATTTTTCAAAAAAGGGGATTATTCTTAGAACATATGCATAATTCTTTTGATGAAGCATATGACCAAACACTAAGTTTGGTGTCTGCATGTGTAACAATGTTCAGAAGATCATTTCCCAATCATGGACTCAAAACCATACAAAAAAGGGATCATACATCAATTTTTTTTTTAAAATGCATCAATTGTGAAGAACGGTTTAAAGTGTTAAGCCGTCCCCTCAATAAAAGATAAGTTTGGTGTTCACCAAATTTTAGCATTTTTTATTTAGGGACACAATTGATCACAAAAAAAATTCAAATAACTATTAAACAAACCAAAACAATTTTTTATTATTGCAAATAAATTGCCAACGACTATATTAATGTTCTAAGGCTAGCTGTTTTGGTTCAGGTAGGAGAAAAAGATTAAGACAAAAGCTAGGAGGGGCCACGGCTAGGAGAAGCCATGTGAGGATGGTCACATGTGCTTAGAGGAATGCGCTCATGGGGAAGCAGAATTTGTATGCATGCATGCATCATTGAACGCCTAAATGCATGCAGCCAATGGGAGGAGGATCCTCGTCAAGCCTCAACAATGCATGCAGACCGTCCATTCCATGAATCCTTTAGATGAACAACTCAATCTCAACCCTTCATGAGCACTAACGAGTTCCTTCTTCATTCATTGTGGTTTTGTTGAAAAGCTTGAAGAATTTGCCTATTAAATAGCCGTAGCACTAAACGGTTCACACACTCATTCAAGCTACTTTCATATGAAAACCATAATCCCCTCTACTCCCAAAACCAACATAATTCCCTTATCTCACACAACAGAACTGAGAAGCATCCCAAACATAACACATACTTCTTTTATTCTCACTTTTCCCTTCTTCTCACCTCAAATCCAATGGTCTCCTCAAGTTCAAAAAGAAGGCCGGGAAAGGAACCTATGGTGGCCAAACCCCCATCATTTGATGCAACCAAATTTAGATCCCAATTCCATGAAGGGAGATATCATAGGTTCATGGAGGCAAAGAATGTCATCTATGAGAAAAGCCTTGAGTTGAGGAAAGGAGAATATCCCATTATGAGGCAAATTACTAGAGAAAGAAGGTGGGAACTCTTGTGTGCTCCTCTTGTTGACATCAGTGCAGTCATGATCAGGGAGTTCTATGCAAATGCTGTAAAAGAAAACAAAGATAGTCCCCCCTACGCAAGTTATGTCAGAGGAGTTGAAGTGAGTTTTAGCCCAGTTGCCATCACAAGGGCCCTCAAGTTGAGAACCATAACTTATGCAGAGCCCAGTTATGAAATCAGATTGCAGATGGAAAACAATCCTGATGAAATTTTGCAAGGGTTATGTGTGGAGAATACAGATTGGGAAAGAGATTCAAAGGGAGTACCAAGTCACTTGAGAAGGATAAATCTTACTCCTGTAGCCAAAGGATGGTATGAAATAGTGAGGAGATCTATTCTTCCTACTGAAAACGCCTCTTGGGTCACAATCAAACGGGCACTCTTGACGTACTGCATCTTACATGGAGGTGAAATCAACCTCGCACAACTCATAGCTGACAGTATTCAAGATATGGCCAACAGTACAAGTAAATCAAGTAGCCTTGGACATCCAAGTACCATCCTCAGACTATGTGAGAAAGCTAAAGTAATCTTTGAAGATGAGGATACAGAAAAAGTGAAAAAGGGAAAAGGAATCACCAAGAAGAGTATGGAGGGAATGAATGAAGAAGAAGATCAAGAAAGGGTGGTAGCTCCTAGACAAAGGAGATCACAAAGAGAGGAAGGACGAAATCAAGCTCATGATGCCATAGACATGAGCCAGTTACAAAGATCAATTGAAGAACTATCTCAGCAACTCATGCAGGCTCAACAAGGTCAAAATCAGGGAGGCCAAGAGAAATATCTAGAGCCCCATCCAGAATTTATGGAGCAATTTTTGAAAGAAAAAGAGGAACGAGAAACTTGGCAGCATCAAATGGAGGAGAAACAAGAGAGATGGCAACAACAAATGATGACTCAGCAGCAAGAATTTCAAGCACAGATTCTTGAAGGACAAAAAGAGCAATACAAAGAATTCAAAGAATCATATGATAAGCTGTATTTTAGTCAAGCTAAAGCAGGGGAATACAGTCACAACCTGTATCAATGGAAGAATATTCATCACACCATGGGAGAAGTGAGATACGCACAAAGAATGGAGAATGATGAAAACATGCAAGAAAGGTTGGAGTACTTGACCCACAATTTGCCAACACTCAATCCTGAGATCAAGCCATTTGAGCAATGCCCT
>NC_029780.3:67772281-67792360 GCF_000817695.3 Arachis duranensis | reverse complement strand
AAACTCAGGACTTCAGTTTGGAAACACTGCCCTGCCCTCCGCGAGGGCAGGGCAGCATTTTGGTGTGGCATGAATCTGGCGCACCAAGGCTCAATTCTGGCGCACCACAGCACGGTCCTGGCAGCACCAACGCGCACCACATCACAATTTCTGGCGCACCAATTTTTTCTGCCCTGCCCTCCGCGAGGGCAGGGCAGTATCCTGCGCACCAGCCCGCACCAAGCCGCACCACACATCAATTTTCTGCCCTGCCCTCCACAAGGGCAGGGCAACCTCCTGGAAGCTATTATTTTAGGCCAAAAATTTAATTTAAAATTCCAATTTAATTCATTTCTTCACCAAATCAAAAGCCCATCTAAATCCCAAGATCCAAGAATAGAAAGTGTATAAATAGGAGATAGTTTGATGTAATTAGGACCTTTTGCTTTACTTTTGAATTTTGCACTTTCTTTGAGCTTTGAATTTTTGCAACTTTTCTTGAGAGACTTGACCGAGATTTCAGAGAATTGGGGAGGAGAATTGATCTCTCTTCTTCCTTATTCTTTCTTGGGCATTTTTACTTTTCTTGTTTGAGTTTTGGGTGTGAAGAATTGAGGAAATTCTGTCTCAATCTCCATTCAAAATCTCTTTAATTCATTCTCTGCACAATTGAATTTAATTTCAATTCCCTTTACTGCTTCTTCTTCAATTTCTTGTTAATTGCTTTTGAGAGCTTGGATCTAGGAAGGTAATTGAGATCTAGGCTCTGCTACCTAGTCTCTGGAGTCCTGAGATCCCAATTTACTTTTGGTTCTTCTGTGAACCTTTGCTGCAGAATTAATTTCCGTTTCTGTTTGAATTTTAGTTTATTCCAATTCATCTTCTACTTTATTAATTGCTGCAATTTACTTTCTCTTGCTGGAATTCTGAATTCCCAATCCTTAATTCCCCTTTTATATTCAAGCCATTTACATTTCTTGCACTTTAAGTTTCTGCAATTTACATTTCTTGCACTTTAAGTTTCATTCATTTACTTTCTTGTTCTTTAAGATTAAGCAAGTTTACTTTTCTGCTCTTTAATTTACTGCAATTTCCCCCTCTCCCTTTACATTCCAAGCAATTTATCTTCTGTTAAATACAACCCACTCAACCAAAACTTGATTCGCTTGACTAAATCAACCACTAAACTAAAATTGCTCAATCCTTCAATCCCTGTGGGATCGACCTCACTCATGTGAGTTATTATTACTTGATGCGACCCGGTACACTTGCCAGTGAGTTTTGTGTTGGATTGTTTTCCACACAATGTCCACCGGGATCCCAAATTAAGCGCATAAAGCCTTCAAGCAAATTGAAACAAGTGACAAGGCCCCAAAGTTGTTGAGTGTTGAAGTGGATTCCGGGGTCCCAAATCTTGTTCTTACACCCATCTTCAAGTTGACTATCATAGTTCAATTCGGGTGACAAGACTTGTGAATTCTCCTTGAAGTACCAACCTCTCCTAGATCTTCTCAATTGAGTATTATGCCACCATTTGCACTTAGAGCTTGAAAACTCAACCATAGTAACCTTAAATTGCGGTGCCGACCACTAACCAACTTTCTCTTACTTCCCATTCCATAAAGAGCTCTAATATAACTTGACCATCAGTTTCAAGCAGACCATATTCAAGTGGGATGATAAAGCTTATAAGTAAGATGTTTACCCACTTGCATGATGTAAGCAATAATGGTGACTTAGGAAGGGGGGCCTCTGATAAACCACTACTTTGTGATTCATATTGTGTTTAATTGTGTGGTTTTATCAAGTCTTCACCCACTTATTCATATGATTTGCATGTATTTACAATTCCTTGCTAAGAATATTCTATGATTGATAACTTGCTTCCTGAAGACCTTTTAGTTATATATTTTTATCTTCCTTTGTACCATTCGATGCCGTGATCTGTGTGTTAAGTGTTTCAGGCTTCATAGGGTAGGAATGGCGTAAGGAATGAAGAGGAAGCATGCAAAAAATGGAAGGAACACAAGGAATTAAGGAGATGACTGGCGAGAAGTCACGCGGTCGCATGGCTCACGCGACCGCGCGAAATGGAAAAATCTCAGTGACGTGCTCGCGTGCCTGACGCGACCGCACGGATTGGAAGCTGCGCGAACGACGCGAATGCATGAACGACGCGCACGCGTGATACGAGAAACACTGAGTGACGCGATCGCGTGGACGATGCGACCGCGTGGCGTGCGCGATCTGCAGAGTTACAAAATTCGCTGGCAGAGTTTCTAGGCCGCATTTCAACCCAGTTTTCGGCCCAGAAACATAGATTAGAACCAGGGAACACGCAGAGACAACAACAGCAATTCATTCCGCATAATTTTCAGTTTTAGATCTGAATTTACTTCTCCCCTAGGTTTTTCCATATACATTCATAAATTAGGATTTGAAGATTTTTTTTGGCTTTAGCTTTTGAGAAGAGTCTACATCCGGTACTAATCATTATAGCTTGTTATTTATTTTTCATTTACTCTTCCATATTCTTAATTTTTTCAAAAGTTGACATTGGATTATTTTTTAGAATTTATTAATACAAGAACTATTTTTATTTTTAATTGATTCCTTTGATTATTATTCATCATGTCTTTCAATATTTCCTTTTCTTATTTCATGGATTTTATAAACATAATAAGCGAGTAGTTCCATAACTTGATTGGAAGATGATTGAAAGGAAACCTTGAGTTGGATTACTCAAGAGAAAAATTGTAATTGGGTTTATTGTTAGATCACCCTCCAGTCATTGACACTAGTCCTTCCCAAGGGAGACGATTAGGACTTGTGACTAGAAATAGCTTTCTAACTTGCTTGACTTTCCTCAATCTAGTAAGGGATAACTAAGCAGAGCAACCTTCAATTATCAATTAATCTTGAGAGTACTTCAACAAGAATAGGGCTTCCAACTAATCTACTCCCAATCAAGGCTTTTATTTAAATGATCTAAATTCTCTGATTTAATTTCCTGTTTATCAACTCAACCATTTTTGAAAACACCTGATTAATAAAATAGCACATCTTTCTGCAAGTCGTTGGGAGACAACCTGGGATTCATACTCCCAGTATTTTAATTTCAATATTGTGACAACCCTTCTAAATTGATAAGCGGATTTTCGGCTGGTTAAGGACTGTACTTGCAACGTATCTCTAATAATAATTTCTTAACTCGTCAATTTCCACCACGTCAATTTTTGGCACCATTGCCGAGGAGTTGCAATAGTGTGCTAATTTATTGATTGGAATTTATTTAATTTCAATTTTTCTTTTTATTATGTTACTATGACCTGCACATTTCTTTCGTTAAATGACACATTCACTTCCTGATCCAAACTTGCCAGTATTTAACCCTGAAATTGAAAGGACTATTTCACGTATAAGGCAAGCTCGGCATCGGTTAGTCCTATCTGAGGACGAACCTGAAACGTCATTTAAGGGAGAAACAAGCTCCCTCTCTACTGAGCCAGTTGATTTACGTGCAGGTGACATGGCAGCACCTAGGAGAGTCACTATCCAGGAGGCTGCAGCCCCTGATTTTACACTACAACCATTCCAGGCATGCCATCCAGCAGTGGCTGTGAATTTTGAAATAAAGTCTGCACTACTCAACTTGATGCCCAAGTTTCATGGCTTACCTGCTCAAGAGCCTATCAAGCACCTTAGGAATTTTTAGACAGCTTGTTCTACTGTTAAGCGTGATGGTACTGACGAAACTTCTATTCTGTTAAAAGCCTTCCCATTCTCTCTTGAGTGAAAGGCAAAAGAGTGGTACTACACTCAACTCGAAGAAATCGTTTCCAACTGGGATACGCTCAGAAGAGAATTTTTGGAGAAATTCTTTCCAGCTAAGGTTGCCGATAAATTGAGGAAAGACATGTCCATGATCATTCAGGACGAATCTGAGACCCTCTATAAATATTTGGAGCGCTTCAATAATCTTCTGGAAGCATGTCCCCACCATATGATTGACAAGATAGTGTTGCTTGGCTACTTCACATAGGGCATGAAATCTCAAGATAGGACCACATTGGAAGGTGCTAGCAATGGGTCTATGAAAAAGTACAAGACCACTGATGAAGCCTGGCAATTGATTAGCAACTTAGCTGAATCTACTCGGAATCACAGGCAGTGACAAGGCCGTTCAAAAGCTGTTGCAGAAGTATCCTCTAGCAGAGAGACTGCTGTTCTAACTCAGAGTATCTGTGAAATGACCAACTTACTGAAGCAGATACAATTGAATCAACAACAAGCTCAACAAGCTCAACCTTCTCCACCACAGCAAGGCAAACAGTTAGTCCCACAGAGAGTGTATGGAATCTGTGCTGATTATAGCCATTATACTGATGAATGTCCGCAGCTCCAGCAAGAAGACAACACTGTGGCAGCCACTCATAACTTCTATGACCGCCCCAATCAAGGGTACAATCAAGGTGGCAGCTACAACCATGGATGGCAAGATAACTCTAACTAAGGTTGGAGAGATAATTCTAACCAGGGTTAGAGGGACAATCATAACAGAGGAGGCAGAGATAATAATGGAAACCAGAGGTGGAATAATAATAATAACTTTAGGCAGCAGAATCAGAATTAGGCCTACAGAGTACCTCATCTAAGGCAGCCTCAAGCACCTCAGTAGACTCCTCAGATCACTTATCCCTCTCCATCTCCTAATGATGAGTTACTACAATCTATTGATCGGACAACAGGCCATGGAAAACAACCTCACTTATAACCTGAATGGTCTGAACTCTACTTTGCAAGCCCTTGTCTCATAGATTGGATCACTGAATAACTCCAACAACCAGTCCTCAACCTCTGGTGGACTCCCCTCTCAACTATTACCCAATCCAAAGGGTGGCATTAATGCCATCACCCTAAGGTCCAGAACCACATTGCAAGAGAGGAATCAGGAAGAGCCAAACCCACCAGAACACACCTCAGCTGAAGAGGTAGTGGAAATAGAAGATGTTGAGGAGGAAGAGGATATACAGGACATGGCTGAAGAAGAAGGAGCTCAATCACAGGAAGAAGCACCAAAGGGCACAGACACTGTAGAAAACGCCATTCCTATTCCATTTCCACAACTTGCAAGGAAGCCCAGGAAGCAGTTGGAACCTGATCCCAAAATGGTAGAAATATTCAAAAAGGTTGAGGTAACTGTTCCCCTTTCTGATGTTATTCAACAGGTACCTAAATACGTAAAGTTTCTAAAAGATTTATGCATACATAAAGACAAAATTAATGAATTAGAAACTATTCCTTTAGGTAGTTCTATATCTGCTTTAATGGAAAATATACCTGAAAAATGTAGTGACCCAGGCCCATGCATGGTTAATTGTACCATTGGAGGTGTGATATTTTATGACTGCATGTGTGATTTAGGAGCATGTGTTAGTATAATGCCTTTGTCTATATACGATGTTTTGAGGCTCCCTCCCTTAAAAAGGTCGGCAGCTCATTTTGTGTTAGCAGATAAAAGCATTATTACAGTGGCTAGAGTTGCTGAAGATGTATTAGTGGGTATTAAGGGGCTCACGTTCCCCATTGATTTTATATCCTAGAGATGCCCCAAAATAACTCAGAGAAGCCATCATCAATCCTACTCGGAAGACCTTTCCTGAAGACCTCGAAGTTCAAATTGGATGCTTTTTCAGGAACATACTCTTTTGAAATAAACGGTCGAGTAGTAAGCTTCAATCTGAATGAAGTTTTGAAGCACCCTCCAAAAGATCATTCTATCCTCCAGTGTGACATCATAGATAAAACTGTAGCTGAAGTTCACCAGGAGGAGTTCGAAGAGAAGTACATAGGACAAGGTCTGAGTGTGGGGACACTTTCTGAAGATAATGACAGTACTTTATCACTACCACCAGCTCCAAACAATCCAGAGCCTGACCATGAGCAGAAGTTAGAATTGAAACCCCTCCCTCCACACCTCAAATATGCTTACCTTGAGGACAAGCAGAAGTTTCCAGTTATCATTGTACGGGAACTCACTTCTCAACAAGAAGAGCAGTTACTTAGTGTGCTGAGGAGGCACAAGAAGGCAATTGGGTGGAGTTTGGCAGACATAGTGGGCATCAACCCTCAAGTTTGTGAGCACAGAATATTTTTAGAAGAGGGTTCAAGACCCGTCCGTCAACCCCAAAGAAGACTGAACCCCACTATCTTAGAGGTTGTCAAGAAGGAAGTGACCAGACTACTGGAGGCAGATATCATCTACCCCATATCAGACAGTGAATGGGTGAGCCCAGTACAAGTGGTGCCCAAGAAGTCTGGAGTCACTACAGTGAAGAATGAGCATGGAGAACTCATAGTAACCAGAGTACAGAACGCCTAGAGGGTCTGTATTGATTATAGGCGTCTCAACCAAGCCACTCGTAAGGATCACTATCCTCTTCTATTCATTGATCAAATGCTAGATCGCCTGTCAGGTAAATCACATTATTGTTTTTTAGATGGTTACACAGGCTATTTCCAGATTCATATAACTCCTGAAGATCAGGAAAAGACTACCTTTACATGTTCTTTTGGGACTTATGCCTATAAGAGAATGCCCTTTGGCCTATGCAATGCACCAGCTACTTTCCAAAGGTGCATGATGAGCCTTTTCTCTGACCTTCTTGAGGACTGTATGGAGGTTTTTATGTATAATTTTAGCGTTTATGGTGATTCCTTTAGCCTTTGCTTGGATAGTTTATCTAGAGTACTAGATAGATGTGTCAGTACAAACCTTGTATTGAATTTTGAAAAATGTCACTTTATGGTAAGACAAGGGATTGTACTAGGACATGTTGTTTAATACTGGCATTTCTGTAGATCCAACAAAGGTGGATGTTATTCTAGTTTGCCTTACCCCTCCTCTGTGAGGGAAGTCCGTTCGTTCCTTGGCCATGCAGGTTTTTACTGAAGATTCATTAAGGACTTTAGTAAGGTAGCACTTCCCTTATCCAGATTACTGCAGAAAGATATCGAGTTCGAGTTCAGTGAGGATTGCAAACAAGCATTTGATAAGCTGAAGACCGCCCTGACTCAAGCTCTAATTGTGAGAGGACCTGACTGGAGCCAGCCATTCAAAATCATGTGCGATGCTTCCAACCATGCAGTAGGAGCAGCGCTGGCTCAACGTGAAGGTAAAGATCCTTTTGTCATTGCTTATGCGTCTAAGACTTTAGACACTGCTCAGTCTAACTACACTACTACCAAGAAAGAGCTTCTTGCTATTGTTTTTGCTCTGGATAAATTTCGAGCGTATTTACTTGGTACTAAAGTAGTAGTGTATTCAGACCACGCAGCTCTAAAGTATTTATTAGCTAAAAAGGAATCCAAACCAAGGCTTATACGTTGGATACTGCTACTACAAGAATTTGATTTAGAAATAAAGGATAGGAGTGGTAACTAGAATCTAGTGGAAGACCACTTGAGTCGCCTTGAGCACATTAAAGATGACTCCACTCCTATAGCTGATAATTTCCCATTTGATAACCTACAAGCAGTATCTGATGTAGTCCTTTGGTATGCACCTATCGCTAATTATCTAGTTAGCCGCACTTTTCCTCCAAACTTTACTAAGCATCAAAGAGACAAGCTGAAAAGCGAGTCTAAATATTATATATGGGATGACCCATATTTATGGAGATGTGGCGCTGACCAGGTAATTAGAAGGTGTATGCCTCAATCAGAATTCCAGTCCATTTTAGAGGCCTGTCACTCATCTGAGAGTGGATGACATTTTTGCCCTCAAAGAACAGCTAGAAAAATCTTAGACTGTGGATTTTGGTGGCCTACTCTTTTTAAGGACGCTGCTGAATTTTGTAAATCTTGTTTCCCATGCCAAAATTTTGGTAATATATCCAAGAAGGATGAGATGCCTCAACAAATTATGCTTTTCTGTGAAATTAGTTATGTTTGGGGCATTGACTTCATGGGTCCATTTCCAAATTCTAATGGCCACTTTTATATACTGTTAGCTGTAGATTATGTTTCTAAATGGGTGGAAGCAATTCCTACCCGTACTGATGATGCTAACACTGTTGTTTCCTTTGTTAGAAACCATATTATTTGTCGCTTTGGATCACCATGAGCAATCGTGAGCGATCAAGGCACCCACTTTTGTAACAGGAGACTAACAGGATTACTGAAGAAGCGTGGGATCATTCATAAAGTAGAAACAACCTACCATACTTAGACTAATGGGCAAGCCGAGGTGTCTAACAGAGAGATAAAATGCATATTGCATAAGATAGTTAAACATCATAGAAGAGACTAGAGCACCAGGCTACAAGATGCACTCTGGGCATACAAAACAGCATATAAGACACCCATTGGGATGAGTCCTTTTCGCTTAGTTTATGGAAAAGCCTGTCATCTTTCAGTTGAAGTAGAGCACAAAGCCTTTTGGGCAGTAAAGGAGTGCAACATGGGATTTGAGAAAGCCAGAGCTGAAAGGAAGTTGCAACTGCAAGAATTGGAAAGCCTTCGCCTAGAAGCTTATGAGAACTCAAGGATGTACAAGGAAAAGATGAAGGCTGTACATGATCAGCACATCAAGAGGAAAGAGTTCGAACTTGGGGATTTAGTCCTCCTTTACAACTCTAGACTGAGGCTCATGCCAGGCAAACTAAGATCAAGGTTGGAAGGTCCATATAGAGTCGAGAAGGCTGAGCCGTATGGAGTTTTTCACCTTAGTCATCCTTCAAGCTCTGAACTCATAAAAGTTAATAGACATCGTTTGAAGCTCTACCATGGTGAGAAGGTGACGAAAAACAAGGAGTTAGATATCCTCTTCTTGGAGGATCCACTCACAGCAGAAAACTGAGCTAATGAAGCGTCCAACTTAAGGATGTTAAAGCAAAGTGCTAGGTGGGAGAAAACCCACCATGGTATGATCATTCCTTTCTTTACTCTTAATTTTCTTTTTCAATAACTCTTCTTATTATTAGCACATTTAGTTTGCATCTGCATTTGCATAAAAAAAAGAAGAAGAAGAAATCGCACGCGATGCGCCAGCGTCGCCGACGCATCCGCGTCGCATGTGCATTGGAAAGAAAGAAAATGGGACAGAGAGTTGCGCAGGAATGTGGCTGGAGGCATGCCTTTGGCATAGTTTGATTCACGTGACCACGTGGATGACGCAATCGTGTCATTTGTAAATTGGCCTCCCCACGCATCCGCGTCGACCATGCGAACGCGTGGCTCTGCAATTCGACGTAAAAAGGGTGCATGGCCGAAAGTTAAGCTGGACTTGGGCTGCATTTGTGCTAGTCGCACAAGCCCTGCCATGCGAACGCGTGCCCCACGCGTCTGCGCCATTATTTCCATCTGGCCATCCACGCAATCACGTCCACCACACGATCGCGTCACCCTAAATTTTGGCAAAACATAATTTCAACAGAGAGTTGTGCGAGCGCAAAGCTGCCCTCGCGCCACTAGCGCAAATCATGTCACGCGTCCGCGTGACTGACACGTCCGCGTCACCTTACTTAAGGGCTTTCCACGCGTCCGCGTCGCTTGCGCCACCCAACTCATTCAAATCTGCCAGATTATCTTTTCTTTTCTCATCCCATTCCTATTTTATTTCCCCCCTTTCCTTCTTCCTCCCTTCTTTCTCCCTTCTACTCCCTCTTTTCCTACCACCATTATCAAGGTTTTTCTCTTTTTCCTTCTTTACTTTTTCATTCTTCTTTTTATTTTCATATTTTCTTTTCTTTCTCTTCTACTTCCCCTATCTATATTTTCTTTTTCTTTCTTCTTCCTCCTATTGGTGTTGGAACTTTATTTGAGTCATTATTTTTATATGTTGCTTTTGGACTGTTTAGGACTTGTTTAACAATTATATATTATTTTCTAAAGGGTTACTTGCATGTTCAAATTAATATTTTCCATACCTTATTTAACATGCATGCTATGTGTTTGTGAAAATGCCCATATGGCATTTTGCACTACTTCTTTTTTAGATTTCTTTTAAATCTATTACTCTAAATGCCTGCTTTTCATAAAACCCTTCTTATATTTTATTAATCCAATATAATTGTTATTACAAGCATATTTTTAGTTTAAAAGACTTGGTAATCAAATTTAGACATTGAATACTTTATCTATGCCACTCATGCCCTTTGCCGGCATGCCAATACACACCTTGCATTTAATTGTCATCCCATGTACTTGCTATATTTGCGTTGTTGATTTGTCACATGTAGTCATGACCATGTGTTCTCATCATTATCCATTCCTGTGCATTGATTACCACCTTTCCCATTCTTTTCCTTGCTATAACCCTTGCATTATTTATGTCTTTACTCGTTTCCTTTCAGGATGGCCACCATGAAAGGGAAGGAGAAAGCTACCCCCAAATCCACAGCAAGGAAATGAACTAAAAGAGCATTAGTGGCAGAGCCTTCTTCAACTGCAGTCAAGCCTTCAACAAAAAGAATTAAAAGGATTATCAAGGTTGATGAAAAAGAGAGAGCTTTCCCAGCAAAGGACACTGCACGATTTTGCCAATCACTACTGTGAGCAGATGTTTCCTATTCTGGCAGCTCAGAACTACAACAACGAACACCTTCTTATCCTTCCACCTCGTATTGCCGAATTTGTTGAGCTGCAAATTGCACAAAGACATTGGAAATTCCTATAGAGACAGCCCCGACAGGTTAATCTTTCTTGGGTAGTTGAGTTCTACACAACTTCCACCTGCCGATCATGCAGTCTGTTTACATCTGTCAGAAGCAAGTCCCCATTACAGAAGAGGCCATTCAGTGAGGCTTAGATCTTCCCCCTGCTCCAGAAGGACTGGACGCATTTCAAGAAGCCGCACTCAAGTGCCAGACGTACAAATTTGACTGGGACGCTGTTCTCAGAGTTATCGCACAACCTGGCAGCAAATGAATCTTCGGATATCATCGTTCCCGTCCTAAGGGAATCTCGGCTTCCGCACTCACCTTAGAGGCTCACGTATGGGCACAGATTATGTCCCATTACGTCTTCCCGAGCACTCATGAGTCCTCCTTCACCGCAGACATGGCCGTTCTACTATGGTGCATCCTCACAGACCAGCCTCTAAATTTACCGAGACACATCCGGAATGCTATGGGACACGTGCAAATCGTGGGCAACCTACCTTTCCCTGCCTTGGTCTCTGATGTTATCTCAGCAGCCGGAGTCTCTTACAGAGCTGGGGACACCAAAGCCATACTTCCACGGGATGATCAATATTTCCCTAACGAGGAGATATCTCAGGCTACCACCTGCCACTACCAGTCAGTCCACAGAAGATACTATAGTTCCTCCACCATCTACTAGTTAGCTGCTGCATCAAATACTGAAGAGATTGGACCAACAAGACCAGAAAGCAAAGCTCTGAGAGCACCGCAACCACTGCCGATTCAAATACCACAAGGAGCTACTCACAGGCAACCATAGACCTGACGAGGACCTAGGGACTCTGGACTCCACTTCCTTTACCAGCACGGGGATCCATGACGATCCTGACTGTGGAGATACTGCCACCAGCCCACCCTTGTTCCTGACAGATGGCACCGAGGACGGTGCAAAACCTTAAGTGTGGGGAGGTCGGTCAGTACCTGACTTCCGGAGGTAATTCTTTCCCCCTAACACCAATTTCTTCTTCTTTAGTATAGGATAGATTGCATATTAGTAGGTTATTTGCATGCATGTTCTACCTGATTAAAAAGACAATAAGTTTCTTTTAAGACCATATATTTTTTGAATATTTCACTAATTTAAATAAAAATATTTTTATGTTAAATTTGTTTGAAGTTGAAATTGGAATAGGATTTTTGAGCTAAAAGAACACACAACCCGTGAGACCTTGAGCCTAAATACATGGTTACACTATTTAACCATAAACATTTTTTCCTTGTGTGTTTACTTCTCTATGATTGTAATATAAATTTTGTTTTATCCTATATGTCCAAAATTAATGTGTTATGTGCATGCATATGATTGAGGCCATTGTTTGTTTAACTCACATATCCCAAATAAGCTAACCCTTTTTAATTACCATTATTAACCACTTTGAGCCGTTTTTAATCCCATTCGTTCTATATTGTACCACATTACTAGCCGTAAACAGAAAATAATTGAAAATCCTAATTGAATCTTTGGTTAGCTTAAGATAGAATTTGTGTGTTAACTGAGTATGGGAAAATTGTGGGAATAAAGGGTAATAGAAAATATGTCATAAAAAAATAAAGAGAATTTGGGTACCTATTCATGTGAAACCATAAAAGGAAATTACAAATCTATGTGCATTGATAAGCTATACAAATTTTTTTTCTTTATTTTAGTAAATAAGGGGACAAAATTACCCCAATAATAAGTCAAGATTTTAAATAATCAATGCACATGTGATAAAACTAAAATAAAGGTTGGGACATGAATATGGAATGTAAAATGGAGATTTTGGGTAGCTGAGATGAATGTTGCAATTATATAGAATATATGTATATTAGGTGAGAGCTTACGTTAATTAAGGATTCAATATGCAAGCTCACTTAGCCATATGTGTACCCCCACCTTTACCTTAGCCCCATTACAACCATGAAAAGACCTCATGATGTTTGCATTGGCATTTCAAAATTGTTGATTGATTAGGTGAAAAACAAAATTTTTGAAAGCATGATTAGAGAAGGATAGAGTGATTACCCCATATACTAGAGTTGATTAGAGTGCACATGCACCAACAGTAAGGGTTTGATGCTCAGTCTTGTGCTCCCTACTTTCACAAGCTATCTTCTTACAAATTTATCTGCTTTTACGATATGAATTGAATTAGTGAAATCTGCCCCATGTTTTGTCTTAGAGAACTTATCTATTTTTAACCATATAGACAAACTCATATAGTTGCATTCTTATGTATATAGGTTGCATTGCATTACATGAGTCTTACATGTTCCTATTCATTCATATTTATCTCCTTCAACTTAGCATGAGGACATGCTAATGTTTAAGTGTGGGGAGGTTGATAAACCACAATTTTGTGATTCATATTATGTTTAATTGTGTGGTTTTATCAAGTCTTCACCCACTTATTCATATGATTTACATGTATTTACAATTCCTTCCTAAAAATATTCTATGATTGATAACTTGCTTCCTGAAGACCTTTTAGTTATATATTTTTATCTTCCTTTGTACTATTCGATGCCGTGATCTGTGTGTTAAGTGTTTCAGGCTTCATAGGGCAGGAATGGTGTAAGAAATAAAGATGAAGCATGCAAAAAAATGGAAGAAACACAAGGAATTGAGGAGATGACCAGCGAGAAGTCACGCGGTCGCACGCCTCACGCGACCGCGCGAAATGGAAGAAATCTCAGTGACGCGCTCGCGTGCCTGACGCGACCGCGTGGATTGGAAGCTGCGCAAACGACGCGAATGCATGGACGACGCACACGCGTTATACGAGAAACACTGAGTGACGCAATCATGTGGACGACACGGCCGCGTGGCATGCACGATCTGCAGAATTAGAAAAATCGCTGGCAGAGTTTCTGGGCCACATTTTAACCCAGTTTTTGGCCCAGAAACACAAATTAGAACCAGGGAACATGCAGAGACAACAACAACAATTCGTTCCACATAATTTTTCAGTTTTAGATCTGAATTTACTTCTCCCCTAGGTTTTTCTATATACATTCATAAATTAGGATTTGAAGATTTTTTCGGCTTTAGATTTTGAGAAGAGTCTACCTCTGGTACTAATCATTATAGCTTGTTATTTATTTTTCATTTACTCTTCCATATTCTTAATTTTTCCAGAAGTTGACATTGGATTATTTTTTAGAATTTATTAATACAAGAACTATTTTTATTTTTAATTGATTCCTTTGATTATTATTCATCATGTCTTTCAATATTTCCTTTTCTTATTTCGTGGATTTTACAAACATAATGAGCGAGTAGTTCCATAACTTGATTGGGAGATGATTGAAAGGAAACCTTGAGTTGGATTACTCAAGAGAAAAATTGTAATTCGGTTTATTGTTGGATCACCCTTTAGTCATTGACACTAGTCCTTCCCAAGGGAGAGGATTAGGACTTGTGACTAGAAATAGCTTTCCAACTTGCTTGACTTTCCTCTACCTAGTAAGGGATAACTAAGCAGAGCAACCTTCAATTATCAATTAATCTTGAGAGTACTTCAACAAAAATAGGGCTTCCAACTAATCTACTCCCAGTCAAGACTTTTATTTAAATGATCTAAATTCTCTGATTTAATATCGTATTTATCAACTCAACCATTTTTGAAAATACCTGATTAATAAAATAGCACATCTTTCTGCAACTCGTTGGGAGACGACCTGGGATTCATACTCCCAGTATTTTAATTTCAATATTATGACAACCCTTCTAAATTGATAAGCGGATTTTTGGCTGGTTAAGGACTGTACTTGCAACGTATCTCTAATAATAATTTCTTAACTCGCCAATTTCTGCCACGTCAGCCTCCCCACACTTTGAAATTGCATGGTCCACTCCCTTGTGATCTTTTTCAAATTCCTCCACCTCTTGACAAGCATCTTCAATTTTAATTCCTTGTTCACCAACTTCTTCTACACATTCCTCATTACTTAAGTCATGTGTCGGAGGTTGTGCATCAGCCTCCTCAACATCAAATTTGCAACACAATGAGGACGATTCAACAATCTCCAATAACATATTGGTTGATGCGGAATTATCTTCAATAACAAGACTTGTCACTTGCTCAACTTCTTTTAATTCTTCATTACTTAACATATGCCTTGGAGGTTTGACGTTAGGATTTTTGCTAGTAAAGAATTTTATAAAGTCGCGTTGTAGATATAGTTTCTAGACCAACAAAAATCTCTTCGTACAAACGTTTTGGTTGTCACAAGTAACAAACCCCTAAATAAATTGATAACCGAAGTATTTAAACCTCGGGTCATCTTCTCAAGGAATTGAAGGGAGGTATGTTCTTATTATTGGTTATGAAGATTGTAAATTGGGGTTTTTAAAGATGAGGAACAAGTAATTTAAATGGCAGGTAAAATAAATAAATAACTGTAAAATAAACTTTTGGCAAGGTATGAGAAATTGGAAGTCCAGTCTTAGTTATCCTTATCAATGATAATGAAAATTGAATCTTAATTCCACTTTGTTAACCCTTACTAAGGCAAGGGAAGGTCAAGGGATTAATTAGTCTGATCTTTGAATCCTATTTATTTTCTAAAAAAAAAAGATTGGGATCATTGAAGTTCAATTCAATTAGCGAAGATAACAATTGTCAATTGTGTTGAATTGGATAACTCCTGAGTTATTGATTTCTTAACCAAGACCAAAAAGGGAAAAGTAAATCTACTGGAATAAAAATGCCTTCAGATGGGAAGCAATAATCATGTAAATAAAAGGAAGCAATAATAACTGAAATACCTCAAATAATATTAATTCAAAGAAAATCATAACATGAATGTAGCATAAGCCAAATAGGCAACATAACTAATATAAGCATTAAAGTATCTAAAAATAAGAGATAATTATAAAGTAAAAGAATATTGAACATGTGATTGAGAGTCACTCCTAAAACCTAAGAGAAATCCTAAATCCTAATCCTAAGAGAGAGAGAGGAGAGAACCTCTCTCCAAAACTAAATCTAAATCATGGAAAGTGACTAAAAATTGGAGACTCTCCCGAATGGATGCATTTCCTCATTTCATAACCTCTGGTCTATGCCTTCTGGACCTGGATTTGGGCCAAAAAGGGCTTCAGAATTTGCTATGAGCATTTTCTGCAATTTCTGCGTGGCCTCTGTCACGCGTCCGCGTGGGTCACGTGGTCGCATCAGTCGGAGTTTGCCTTGTCGCGTGGTCGCGTCAGTCATGCGGCCGCGTCATAGGTGTTCTTCTTTAGGCACGTGGTCGCGTCAGTCATGCGGCCGCGTCGCTGCTTCTTCGCGCTTGACATGCGGCCGCGTCGTCCATGCGATCGTGTCGATGCCAGTTTCTTCACAAACTCCGTTTTATGCTTTCCTTCCATTTTTGTATTCTTCCTTTCCATCCTCTGAGCCATTCCTGCCCTATAATATCTGAAAACACTTAACACACATATCAAGGCATCTAATGGTAATAAGAGAGGATTAAACATAAGGAACTTAAGGCCAAAGAAGCATGTTTTCAATAAAAGCACATAATTAGGAAGGCAAATGTAAAACCATACAAATAGTATGAATAAGTTGGTAAAGAGTTGATAAAATCCACTCAATTAAGCATAAGATAAACCATAAAATAGTGGTTTATCAACCTCCCCACACTTAAAGAATAGCATGTCCTCATGTTAAGCTCAAGAGAAACTGTAAAGATGAAGAGGAATGGTAGGATGTATGAAATACAACCTATCTATATGAATGCAACTACATGCAAAAATGTTTCTACCTACTTGGTTAAAAATAAATAAGTTCTCCAACACAAACATAAATCAGATTTCACTAATTCAAATCATATAAAATGAAGACAAGTAAACTTGTAAGAAGATAGCTCATGAAAGCAGAGAACATAGAATTAAGCACTGAACCCTCACTGCTAGTGTATATCACTCTAATCTCTCTATTGTAAAGGGTAATCACTCTATTCTTCCCTAGTCATGCTTTCAAAACATTGTTCTTCATCTAACTAATCAACAAATATTTAATGTACCGATGCACACATCATGAGGTCTTTTCAAGGTTGTAATGGGGCCAAGGCAAGGGTGAGGATATATGTATGGCTAAGTGATCTATAAATTGAATCTTTGAGTAACCTGAGCTATCACCTAACATACATACATTCTATATAACTTCTAAAATCATGCTTAGCTACCCATAATTCCCACTTTTGTATAATTTTCATACTCATGTACCAAAATTTTTTTATATTTCGTTACTTTTATCACATCTGCATTGATCTTTATTAAAGCTTAATATTGGGGTAATTTATCCCCTTATTCACTTACTTATTTATTGATTTTTTTGTCTGAAACATAACTTATCAATGCACATGGATTTTCCATTATATATATATATATAATTTTTTTTCTATTTTGGTTTTTCATGAGTAGGTTCCCAAATTTCCAATATTCAAATAAATTAGAAACATGATACATTCCCTTATTAACCCATGTTCCCACAGTTTTCCCACACTTAGTTGATATATAATCTCTATCTTAAGCTAAACCAAAGCTAGTGATGTGGTTATAGAACAGAAGGGGGTTAAAAGGCTCAAGGTGACTAACAAGGGTGATGTAAAGGGTAGGCTTATTTGGGATAAGTGAGCTAAAATCAAATAATGGCCTCAATCATATGCAAACATGTAAATACATTAAATATTGGACATATAGAGTGGAACAAAGCAGAGATTGCAATTATAAAGAAGGAAACACACAAGAATAAAAATTTATGGTTAAATAATGTAACCATATAAATAAGCTCAAAATCTCACAGGTTGTGTGTTCTTTGGCTCAAAAACCATGTTCCAAATACAACTTCAAACAAGTGTAACAAAAAATTTTATTCAAATTAGTGAAATGCTATAAAAAGTTTCTTGCAAAAGAAATTATTACTTTAACCAAGTGGTAAAATATGCAAAAATCAAACAAATATGCAAATGCAACAATGAACTATCAAATAAAATAAAACATTGGTGTTGAAATAGGAAATAACTAACCCATGGAGATCGGTATCGACCTCTCCACACTTAAAGATTGCACCGTCCTTGGTTCATGCTAAGATGTGCAGGTGGATGGGTTGTTCCAACTGATGCTTTTCTCCAAAGATTGTGCAGATGGACTTGTCTTCTCTCCCCATGTAAACGTCTTCCGCTTCCCTTCCGGGTGGCCATTCTGAAAGAAAATAGGGAAGAAAAGTAACCCAGAAATAAAGATAAGAAAATAAATGAAGTATGGTTGGGTTAATACCAAATGATAAGGGTCTCATTTACATGGAAGCTTCAACTAGTACGTGAGAAAACAATAGAAGCCATGGCATGCCAGTGGGACAAAATGTACAACAATGGGGAAGAGAGTGGGTAATGAAAGACAATGTAAGTTCATGCCAAAGGAATACAGGTATAAAAGATTGACATTGACAGAAAATTAACATTACCCAACATTGTAAAACAAGTCACTAAGTATCAAAATGACACCAAAAAAGATGTAACAGTTAAATAAGAAAATCAACACCAAAGGAAAAATAATAAATTTAGAAAAGAAAAGAAAAATATGCACTAAATTAAAATGCAATCAATGAAATATGCAAATAAATTAAGTAAAATAAAATGAGAGATAAGAAGAATGAGAAGGGAAAGAAGTGAGTAAGAAAGGAGGGAGGGAAAATTAGGATTGGGGAAGAAAAGATAAGATATTTGGCAAATTAGGATAAGTTGTGCGGCGCAAGCGACGCGGACGCGTGTGGCACGCGGTCGCGTGACTTGCGCTTTAAGTTAATCGACGCGGTCGCGTCGGTCACGTGGTCGCGTGACACATGTTATGCTTCTGGCGCGAGTGCAGCCTCGCGCCTGCATAACTCTCTGTTCGAATTATTTTATTTGCCAAATTTGGGGTGACGCGATCGCGTGGGGCATGCGATCGCGTGAGTGGGCATTATAAGGGAATGACGCGGACGCGTGAGCCATGCGTCCGCGTGGGTAGAAGTGTGTGTTCAGCACCAATCCAGCACCACTCTCGCACAATAATTCGTTGTGCACCCTTTTTACGTCGAAAATCAGGGCACGCGGCTGCGTGGGTCACGCGGTCGTGTGGGAGGCCATTATTCCCAATGTGACGCGGACGCGTCGGCAACACAGTCACGTGGGTCGATTTGTGCCTCTGGCACGCCTCCAGCCACGCTCCAGCGTGACTCTCTGTTCAACTTTCTTTTCTTCATAACGCACTGGTGACGCGGACGCGTTAGCAACGCTGCCGCGTCGCGTGCGTAAAATTTTTTTTTTGATTATGCATTTATGCAGTATGCAATATGCAGTGTTAATGTAGATGCTATGAAAACTTCTAGGTTCAATGAAAATAAAATAAAATAAAAAAATAAACAACACGAAATAAAATTGAAAAAGAACGATCATACCATGGTGGGTTGTTTCCCACCTAGCACTTTTAGTTAAAGTCCTTAAGTTGGACATTAGATGAGCTTCCTGCTATAGTGGCTTATGCTTGATTTCGTCCAGAAATCTCCACCAATGCTTGGAATGCCAATAGCCTCCGAGGTCTCAAACTAGGCATGTGAAGCTTCTGAGCAGCTTCAAACAGATTTTCAGGCTCCCGGGGTGATGAATATCATAATATATTCCAGGATCCTAAACTTTGGTTCCAAATTCACTCTCGTTTTGATCTATACTTTTCCATCTGGGCGGTTTGGAAATTAGATTCTCACCAAGATGACCAAACATTTTCCGAGATCCATTCGATTGAACATGATACCAATCCATGCACTTCGAGTTGAAGCGTGGAATCTTATTGAACCTTGTATACCAGCTCTGAGTGTGAGCCATTTCCCTTTTACTCTTAAAGCCGCAGAGAACTCTAAGCTGGCCATCTGTTTTAAGTAAACCGTATTCAAGTGGAAAAATAAAGATAAGAGTCAAGGATTTTACCCACTTGAAGTCTGTGTTGGTTGGCAGTGGCCTTGGGATCGGTGTTTTTAGTGGTTCTGCAAGCTCTACTCTCTTGTGTTCTTCAGTGAATTCCTCCACTTCTATGCAAACCTTTTCTATTCCAGCCATGTCCTGGTCAAAGTCTTCCATATCTTCCTCATCACTTGAATCACAATTAGGAGGTTGAGAAAAGTCAACATCAGCATCATCTTCATATTCACTTTGGGAAGATTCTTCTGTCTCAAAGAATTCACTTGCGGATGCAAGTTCATTACTAAGAGGACTTGACTTGTGATCATCATCATCAAGGAAACATGTGTCTTGGGTAATTCCGTCTAGTTCCCCATAAGATACCTGCTTTAGGGGTTGTGCATTATCCTCCTTAGCATCAATTGTAGCGTGCTTGACGGAATTCTCCACAACTCTAGATTCAAGTGGCGGTTCA
>NC_029780.3:67754600-67772190 GCF_000817695.3 Arachis duranensis | reverse complement strand
GAAGTTATGCTCTATGCTGTCCACTGGAGTCTTTAGTATCTTCTTCATGCTGCGTTCTTCATTAGATTCTCCATATGAAGCCATGGGAGTCTGTTGAGTGTCTGAACGTCTAGAAGATAATTGATTTATTGCTTGCTCTAGTTGATGAAGGGTTGCATTGAACTGGTTTGCTGATTCTTCGAAGCGAACCTATGATTCTTGCCTTGACGGATATGGACATGGTGCATAAGGGAGTGATGGTTCTTGGGAGTAATTGGATTGGCGTTGGGGTGAATAAGGATCATGTGGTAGTGAATGGTGAAAAGAAGCTTGTGAGTGTGGTGGTTCGAAGTTATGTCAAGAGGATGGTCTCTGAGCACAGGGTGGGACTTGTTGGTAGTTACAAGGTGGTCCACCAAATCTATCAGTTGGGCATGCATTGTAAAATGGTCTCTGTCCATGATATCTAGGAGGATGTTGTTGCTTAAAGGGTTGATCGGATCCTTGTGGCTCCATCTATCTTTGATTGCTCAGACCTTGATGCATAGTCCTGTTATAGCTTCCATTCCTTGCAACAAAATTGAAACCAAACTCAAAGCGA
Organism: Arachis duranensis; assembly: GCF_000817695.3. NCBI lineage: Eukaryota > Viridiplantae > Streptophyta > Magnoliopsida > Fabales > Fabaceae > Arachis > Arachis duranensis. Next base: position 67,771,610 of record NC_029780.3, on the reverse strand, counting down.
GAGGGGTGAGAATTCATAATAGATATCAGAAATAAGAGGGAAGAGAGAGAAAACAGAGAAACAAGTAAAAGAAAAATATTTTTTTTGAAAAATATTTACAATAACCAATAATAAGGCACACGTTTGCAATTCCCCGGCAATGGTGCCATTTTGACGTTAGGATTTTTGCTAGTAAAGAATTTTATAAAGTCGCGTTGTAGATATAGTTTCTAAACCAACAAAAATCCCTTCGTACAAACATTTTGGTTGTCACAAGTAACAAACCGCTAAATAAATTAATAACCAAAGTATTTAAACCCCGGGTCATCTTCTAAGGGAATTGCAGGGAGGTATGTTCTTATTATTGGTTATGAAGATTGTAAATCGGGGTTTTTAAAGATGAGGAACAAGTAATTTAAATGGCAGGTAAAATAAATAAATAACTGTAAAATAAACTTTTGGCAAGGTATGAGAAATTGGAAGTCCAGTCTTAGTTATCCTTATCAATGATAATGAAAATTGAATCTTAATTCCACTTTGTTAACCCTTACTAAGGCAAGGGAAGGTCAAGGGATTAATTAGTCTGATCTTCGAATTCTATTTATTTTCTAATAAAAAAAGATTGGGATCATTGAAGTTCAATTCAATTAGCGAAGATAACAATTGTCAATTGTGTTGAATTGGATAACTCCTGAGTTACTGATTTCTTAACCAAGACCAAAAGGGGAAAAGTAAATCTACTGGAATAAAAATGCCTTCAGATGGGAAGCAATAATAATGTAAATAAAAGGAAGCAATAATAACTGAAATACCTCAAATAATATTAATTCAAAGAAAATCATGGCATGAATGTAGCATAAGCCAAATAGGCAACATAACTAATATAAGCATTAAAGTATCTGAAAATAAGAGATAATTATAAAGTAAAAGAACATTGAACCTGGGATTGAGAGTCACTCCTAAAACCTAAGAGAAATCCTAAATCCTAATCCTAAGAGAGAGAGGAGAGAACCTCTCTCAAAACTAAATCTAAATCATGGAAAGTGACTAAAAATTGGAGACTCTCCTGAATGGATGCATTCCCTCACTTCATAAGCTCTGATCTATGCCTTCTGGACCTGGATTTGGGCCAAAAAGGCCTTCAGAATTTGCTATGAGCATTTTCTGCAATTTCTGGTGCGTGGCCTCTATCACGCGTCCGCGTGGGTCACGCGGTCGCGTCAGTCGGAGTTTTCCTTGTCGCGCGGTTGCGTCAGTCATGCGGCCGCGTCATAGGTGTTCTTCTTTAGGTGCACAGTCGCGTCAGTCATGCGGCCGCGTCACTGCTTCTTCACGCTTGACATGCGGCCATGTCGTCCATGCGGTCGCGTCAATGCCAGTTTCTTCACAAACTCTGTTTTATGCTTTCCTTCCATTTTTGTATTCTTCCTTTCCATCCTCTGAGCCATTCCTGCCCTATAATATCTGAAAACACTTTACACACATATCAAGGCATCTAATGGTAATAAGAGAGGATTAAACATAGGGAACTTAAGGCCAAAGAAGCATGTTTTCAATCAAAGCACATAATTAGGAAGACAAATGTAAAACCATGCAAATAGTATGAATAAGTGGGTAAAGAGTTGATAAAATCCACTCAATTAAGCACAAGATAAACCATAAAATAGTTGCACATCCTCTTTAACATCGCTTTCTAGTCCAATGGAAGAAGGCTCAACAAGATCATCAAGGGGATTAATCAATGTGGACAAAAAATCACTAATGATGGAATCCACTTCTTGATCAATTTCCCTTAACTCTTTATCCACTTCCTTAACATCAATGACCTCAACTTCCTCCTTTTGATGCAAATCCTGCTTTAGCTCATCTTCTTCACCTTGAAGTTTCAAATTCACTCCCTCACTATGCTCTTTGGTTGATCCTCTATATTCATCGATGGGAGTACTTGGGATGCATGAGCTTAGGTGGGAGGCCATCTTGTTAATTGCTTTCGCCATGGTAGCAACCATGACTTCTAGCTTCTTTAGCTCCTTTTACTTCTCTTCTTGCCTTTGGATGTAAGAGCTAATATCTCTTTGTTGTTCTAGCATGTTGGCATGGAGAGCATCATCCATTGAAGGAAGTGGTGGAAGAGAATGTTCATTGTTTAGGAGAAAAGGTTCATAATTAGAAGGTGGTGCATCTTGGTAAGGGTATGGAGGTGAGGTATATGAAATTGATGGTTCTTGAGAGTATTGATATTGGAATGGTGGTGGCTCTAAGTATGGCTCATTTGGTTGTTGGTATGGTGGATATAGGTTAGGATCATATGGAGGTAAATGGTGGAATGGGGCTTGTGAGTAAGGTTGTTGAGGACTATATTGAGGGAAGGGGTCATATGTACGTAGTGGTTGTGGTTGACAACCACAATGAGGGTCACCATATCCATTAGATTGGTAAGCATTAGGAGTTGGATTATACCTATAATAAACTGGAGGAGGTTGTTGCCATGAAGGTTGTCCATATGCTTAAGGCTCCACCCACCTTTGATTTCCAAACCCTTGATGCAAACCTTCACTGAAGCTTTCATTTCCATTTCCTACAACATAGTTTGAACCAAACTCATAGCCAAATTGATGAGAATTCATAGTAGAAAAGGAAAAATAAAAACAAAAATTATTACGAGATAAAGAAAACAAACTCCTAAACCAAATCTAGCAAACAAACAAAGAGCAAACCTATTCACACTATCAATATATATACAATAACCAATAACAAGCACACATTGCAACTCCCTGGCAACAGTGACAAAAACTTGAAAGAGCAAAACCCATCGGCTTAGAATTTCTTCTCGGTTAGAGGGAAATAATTTTGTTGCAAGTATATTTCCAAACTGATAAGTAATGCTCGATCAAAGTTTAATGTTTGGTTGTCACAAGTCCAACCCAATAAAAATAACTGAGAGTATTAGTCCTCGGTCGTTCTCCCTAGGAATCACAATTGAGTGCTCACTTATTGGTTACGAGATTAAAGGGGGTTGCGTTGATAAAACAAGAAATTAAAAAGGCAAGAAATGTAAATCAAACAACAAAAGAAAGCAATTACTAAAGAGAATATAGGCTTTCTATCCTAGTCATTAATTATCATACAATAATTAACAAGAGCTAATCCTATTTCGTCATTTGCAATATCAGAAGAAGGTACAATGTTATCTTCAACATAGGAGAAAGTCAAATAAGACTAGTTAATCTCAATCCAAAACTCCTAATCAACTTACTAATTGAATTAACAAGAGATTAGAGTCAATGGAAATAATATTAACTAACAACTCCAGACCACCAACATGAGTTGGGCATTAATAACTCAAGATCACCTAATTTCTCTTTTCAAGTCATAAATGCTCAAAGAACTACTCTAACATCCAACCAAGCATTTTGTCAAACACTTGCAAGGCATAAAAGGAAAGCATGGTAAATTGCAAGAAATATAAATTCTACAACTACCCAATACAAGAAAATAACAACAATAGCTCAATTAAACATCAATAACATGAAAACATAAAATTGCATTAAATTAAAACCAAATCCAACAAGAAGGCATCAACATAAAAGAGGCATAAAAAGGGAAATTAACAAGAGAACTAAGAAGAACAAAGATGTAAGAACAAGAAATTATAAAGAAAACTAGATGAAAACAAGAAATTAAACCTAGATCTAAGAGAAAAATTAACCTACGAACCCTAATTCTAGAGAGAAGAGGGAGCTTCTCTCTCTAGAAAACTACCTAAAGCATGATCCTAGATAATCTAATTGCTCCTCCTTTGTCCAATCTTCAATTCTGCATGAAATAGTCTCAGAAATGAGTTGGATTTAGGCCTGGAAAGCTCAGAAATCACCCCCAGCGTATTCACTTTAATGAGGTGACGTGATCAGCATCACGCGTGCGCGTGGTCGACGTGTGCTCGTCGCTGGCAAATTCCCTCCTCACGCGTACGCGTGGGTGATGCGTGCGCATGGCCATGAATGTCCTCCTCACGCATACGTGTGAGTGACGCATGCGCGTTGCCTTCAATCCTCCAAATGCTCATTTCCTCATGAATTCTCCACTTTGCATGCTTTCGTCTTCACTTCTTCCATCCAATCCTAACCTTATAAGCCTGAAATTGCTCAACAAACATATCAAGGCATCGAATAGAATTAAAGTGAATTAAAATTAGCAATTTAAAGGCCTAAAAAGCATTTTTTAAATCTTTGGCACAAATTAGGTAGAATTACAAAATCATGCTATTTCATTGAATAAATGTGAGATAAGTTGACAAAATTTCCCAAATTATGCACAAGATAACCCACAAAATTGGGTTTTATCAGGGATCCTCTACTCCTAGGAATACAAGAGTCATTAAAGATAGAGAGAATTCAAGGTACTCACATGGTTTGCTAAACCCCACTCCTAAAGGGGACAAAAGCTTTAAGAATGATTCAATCCCTTTTCAGCTAAAATATTTTTTTTCCTTTCTTTTCTTTTGCTTGAGGATAGTAGAGTATTAAGTTTAGTGTTGTGATGCATTCACATCTTTAGTATTTTTCTCTTAGAATTCATTCAATAAACTAAGAATTGTTGCAAGTTAAATAATGATTTCATGGTGAATTGAGCGATACTTTGAGTTAGTATGCATTCATTGATTTCAAAAAATTTGGAAGAGAATTTGTAAAGATTAAAGAGAAAAGGAGGCCAGAAATCACTTTGAGCAAGAAAGTGCAAGAAGAGAGAAAAAATCAAAAAGCTCTCTAGATTAAATAGAGGGTTTCCTATATGGAAATCAAGCTTCACGTGAAACGTGGGAGAGAGCAGGATACCACGCCAATCAATTATACCTTCCCAGGGGTACTAGGCACCTTAATGTGCAACGTAGTAGCATTGGCGTCCAACGCCAAAATGGAAGCTGATCGACCGAAATTCACTACCCACATATAATGATTCCGTTCTTTGGCAAGTGCACCAAATTGTCGTCAAGTAATAACCCACTAGGAATGGGATCATATCCACAGAGATTAATTGGATTAAGAAAGCAATAGTTGGTTAATTATTCTACTTAGACAATTCATAATTGTGATGATGAGCAACAAGGAAATGTAAATGACATAAAAGTAGAGAAAAGCAATAAAGTGCAAGAAAGTAAATGGCAAGGAAAGTAAAGTACAAGAAAGTAAAGTGCTGGAAATGTAAAGTGCAAAAAATATAAATAACCATAAAGTAAATAAAAGAAAGAAAGATAAAATGAACATTGGGATCAAGAGATATTGCATTCTCCAAATTAATTGATTTTATCTCATCTTCAATCATGTAACTCATTGACCTCTTGGCAATCATGATTGATTGAGCCCCAATTCCTTGGTGACTCAATCTCTCAAATCTTGATCAATAGCCAATTCCTTGGTCTAATTGCTCATGAGAAGAGATGAAGAATGGTCCCTGATTATACCACACACTTTCCTAGATCCAAATAGTGGGTGAATTATATGTCAACATATCCAATCACCAAAACCCAAATCTATTCAAGTGTGAGAAAGAATTTCAAGCATTATTTTGTGTTTTCTCTTCCAAGGTTCCCATAAAACCCAATTGCATTCAATCTCTTTTCTAAGATAATTGAATGCTAGTATGAAGAACGAAATTCTTTAAAGTAAATCAAAGAGAGATGAAGAGAAGAAGAAGAATAAAAACAAATTAATCCATCAAATTACAATAGAGCTCTCTTTTCCAATGGAAAGAGTTAGTAATTCATAACTAAAATATTTACAAGTAAGAAAGTGGAAAAGGAGAGAAGTGTGGGTGAGAAGAGGGAGTCCGAAGACCCCTCCTAGCAGAATTATTTCATTTCAAAAGATCCCCTAATTCTATGAAACTAAGGCCTTTATATAAGCTCTACTAAATTACAAACTTAAATGAAATTGAAAGCAAATTACAATGAAATAAAAATAAACTATTCTAGATACTTCTTGTGACCTTGATTGGTTGACAATTGTAGGCTTGAGTGAGAGTTGGAGTGGGCTTGGTTGAAGGTTAGGGGCTGCAGGAAGAAGTTGGTGTGTGGTTCCAAGTGCCACTCCCACTTGATTTTGCTCTTTGTATTGTAACCCATTTGACATGCTAAAGAGATGGAGTTATTTGGGCCATAAATTGAATTTCTATTATAGAGTATTATATATTGTTGGAAAGCCCTAGATGTCAGCTTTCTAATGCTTTTAAAACTAATGCATTTGGACCTATGTAGCTCAAGTTATGCCCATTTGAAGATGGAGAGGTCAGTTTGTCAAGTACCCCGGCATGCCACTTCCACTTCTGGCGTGCCACACCCCATATGTTGTGAAACTGGTGTGCCACGTCCAAAACTGGCATGTCACGCCTTCAATGATGCACCAAAATCTCCTCTCTAGCCATTAGAACTGGCGTTCCATGCCTAAAATTCCAAGTGGCACGCTCCTTATGAAATAGAGCTGGTGTGCCACTCCTTCGATATCAAGTGGCACGCCCAGGTTTTAGAACACTGAAATAATGGCCTTTTGAACCTTCTATTTTAACGTTCACTCTAAGGTGTTATATATAGTTAGAAAGCTCTTGATGTCAGCTTTCCAACGCCACAAAAATCAGATCATTTGGATCTCTACAACGCATGTTATGTAACTTTGAAGATGAAGAGGTCAGGTTGGTAACTCTGCAGTGACATGTTTCTCTTCTTGTGTTTTCAGGGTCAATATCTTCCTCAATTCTAGTGTCCATTATAAAGGATTATACATGGTTGGAAAGCTTTAGATTTCTACTTTTAAATGATACTAAAATCACTTCATTTGGAGTTGTGTAGCTCAAGATATTTGCATTTAAATGAGAGAAGGTCAGGCTGGCATATGCCCCGGCGTGCCATGCCACTTCTTGGCATGCCACGCCCATAGTGGGGCTCAAAATTACTCCTATGAAATTTAAGCCTGGCGTGCCATGCCTTCTTTAAGATCTTGGCTTCACAAACTTGGCGTGCCACGCCCAGAGCTCTAAGTGGCACACCCACTGTTGAGAGTTGGTTCAAAAGCTTGGAGTGGCACGCCCAGAGCTTCAAGTGACACGCCCAGCTTCACATGCCTAGCTTTATTTGCTATTTTCTTCCCTTTTTGTTGCTCTTTTCACATAAAATTCAACACAAACCTATTTCAAAGCAATGTACCATAATATATGTCATTTGGTTCATGAAATTGTATTGATTCAATGAGATTATGCTCTTTTTATGGCCCTTTTTGATAAGAAAAAGGATACATGATGCACAGTCATCACAAGCCATGCATACGCATGACCCATGCGTACACACAAGTAGAAGAATATGCTTATGCATGTGTTTGCATGATCCCATTTCAACATGGTAGAGAGAAGAATAGACGTTGGATGTGAAGGCTTTCACGTGGGATGTTGCCTATCGTGCATACGTATAACCCATGCGTGCACACAACAAGAAGATTTTGAGCTATCATGCGTACGCATGATTACACTTTCGCGTGGGACGTGAGTTTTTTGACGTATAATGCATTGGAGAAAATAGAGGCAACAATTGAAGGAAATAAAGGCCACATTCAATATGGGTTTCATCACGTGTGACGTGAAGGAGATAGTTTCACGTGAATCCTTCACGTGTGACGTAGGATTATGGACATTCTCCAGGAGACTCAAACTAAGCTACTAAGTCTTCAATTCTTTATCATTCATGTGGTCAATCAAAAGCTCAACTTAGGCCCACCAATCACAGCATTAAATAAGGATTTGCAAGAGAAAAAGATTGAAAACTTGGCTGGAAGAATACATGAATTAGTTAGATTTGATTTCATTTGAATTTTTTATTCTTGATATGTGAACATCATTGGTATATTTTCTATGTGATTTATATAGTTTTTCTGTTGATTTGTTAATAGATTTTAGTAGATTAGCTCCCATTGAACATTACTTTGAGTTGTGTAGCATTTGATTGATTTCAGGTGGTTTTCCGGTGAAGAATTGGTGAAATAGGGCATAAAGAAGCAAAAAAGGACAATGCGTACGCATGGATCTATGCATGCGCATCACTAAAGCAAAAGGGAGATCGCGTGTACGTATGAGTTACGTGTACGCATGACCAGAAGAGCCCAATTAGACCATTCATAACCCATTGTTGGCGTTAAACGCTATGACTCAGCGTAGCGCCCAAGGCTACGTAACCCATTGTTGGACTCGACAGACTTGGTGCTAAATGCCCAACCTCCGGCGTTTAGTGCCCAAGCACTTTTCTCACGAGTAAAGTTCACTGCATGGGTGGCACCAAACGCTCAGACCCTGGTGTTTGGCGCCGAGTATGAGAATCCAAGTGGGGACCACGTTTGTAACTAATCAACAAGGCTTTTAGAAGATTTGATTTGTAAATCACAATACCATTAGAAAAGATCTTTTAGGGTTTTATTTAAGTTTTAAATCTATTTTAATTAGGACTATAAATAGGATTTGGATAAGCCCACACAGGGACTTTTCTTCTAATTTTCATTTTAGACGTTCATGCTTTTTCTCTGCTAGGGTTTTCTACACCATGAGCAACTAAGCCTTCATAGTTAAGGTTAGGAGCTCTGTTTATTTGAATGGATAAATAATTAATTGCTGTTCCACTCTTGATTTATACCTTGACTATTGTTTAAGGATTGGTTTTGTTTTTCATCTTAGAAATTATTGATTATTGGGAAATAATGCTAATTCTACTTGAATTTTATTTGAGTCTTGGAAAAGTTATGTCATTAGAATTATAGCTTGAAACCAACTCTTTTCAATTTTTAATTATTTGGACTTAGTGTGGTATGTGATATATAACTGCACTTTAATTTGGTATTTTTAGGGTTGTGTGGCATGTAAATCAGAATTTAAACTTAAATCTCTAATACAATTAAGTGATCAAGGAATTGACGGTTGATGAGTGAGCATCTTGTACCCTTTTTCTTAGTATTTAGTTGTTTTTAGTTAAATTTTGTTTAGTTTTATTCTATTTCAGTGCAAAAATAATCTTTGGATGCTACGTTGAGCTGTTTTAGTATTTTTACGATTTCAGGTAAAATTCAGAGCAATTTAGCAGAGTTTGGAGCAAAAAGGAACAAAGCTAGTAGCCCCCCTAGGGCACTAAACGCCGAAGAGAATCTCAAGGAAACTTTTTAGAAGGAAGTTGAAAAGCTCACCATGGATGCTAATGGTGAAAATCTGAATGCTAGTGATCAAGCAAGGAGGACACTTCGTTCATACATTGCACCTACTCCTGACTTCTATGGGCGCAGTATATCTGTACCTGCCATTGGTGCCAATAATTTTGAGCTGAAGCTGCAATTGATCACTCTGGTGTAGCAACACTGCCAGTTTCATAGACTCCCGCAGGAAGATCCAAACCTATTCATCACTAACTTCCTGCAGATCTATGACACTGTGAAGACGAATGGAGTGAATCTTGAGGTCTACAAGCTCATGCTCTTCCCATTTGCTGTGAGGGATAGAAAAAAGCAGTAACTTGATTGTCTGTCTAAGGAGAGCCTGGAGATGTGAGACAAGGTGGTCACTGGATTTCTGACTAAATTTTTTTCACCTCAGAAGCTGACTAAGCTTAGGATACATGTCCAGACCTTCAGACAGAAAGATGGAGAGTCCCTCTATGTGGTCTGGGAGAGATACAAGCTGATGATTAGGAGATGTCCTCCTGACATGTTTTTTGAATGGACAAGGCTGCAGATCTTTTATGATGACCTCTCTGAGATGGTCAAGATGTCATCGGATAACTTGGCAGGTGGTTCCTTGCACATGAAGAAGATGCCTGAAGAGACGAATGAGCTTATTGAGATAGTTTCAAATAACTAGTATCTATACACCTCTGATAGGAACCCTATAAACACTGGGACTACTTAGAAGAAAGGAGTTATTAAGGGGGACACACAAGATGCCATCTTGGCTCAGAATAAGATCATGTCCCAGCAAATTTGCATGATTTCTCAACATTTAACAGTGATGCAAGTCTCAGCTGTCAACACTCAAGATGCATCCTATGACATGACTGGGAGCAGTAACCAAGGGGATTCTTGTGGCTAAACTTAACCCACCACTAAGCAAGTTAATTACATGGGCAACTCCTCTAGAAATCCTAACAATGATCCATATTCGAATACTTTTAATTAGGGATGGAGGAATCACCCTAACTTTCGGTGGAGAGAATAGCCACAAAAGCCCCAATAGAACTTCAACAACAACTAGGGTGGATCCAATCAGAATAGGTTTAACAACCAACAATTCCAGCCTTCTCACCAATAACAAGGACACTCTTAAAGCCAAGACAGTCCTGACTTAGCCACAATAGTTGCTAAAGTTTCGAAGACCACTCACAGCTTTATGCAAGAGACAAGATCTTCAATTTGGAACTTGAAAGTACAAGTGGGTCAGTTGAACAAGAGGATACCTGAGAAACCTCCTAACATTCTTCCAAGTAACACAGAAAAAAATCCAAGAGAAGAGTCTAAAGCCCTTGCCATGGCCAAGGAAACCGAGCCTAAGGAGGTCCATAAGACCAAGAGAAGCCTGAAGTACCACACCTTCAGAAGCTTCAAGAGGAGACCAAGGATAAGGAATTGACTCAATTCTTGAAAATCTTTAAAAAGTTGCACCTCAATATTCCTTTTGTTGAGGTGTTGGAGAAGATGCCTCCCTATATGGCCTTCATGCAAAACATACTCTTTGAGAAGAAGGCCTTGAAGGGACATGAAACTGTGGTCTTGACTAAGAAATGCAATGCATTAATTCAGACGAAGCTACCCAAGAAGATGTCTGATCCTGGAAGCTTCCTAATTCCCTGTACCGTTGGGACTATTACATTTGAAAAGGTACTGTGTGATCTTGGTTCAAGCATAAATCTGATGCCGCTCAATGTAATGAAGAAGATGGGGATCCAAGAGGCACAGCCCACAAGAATTGGACTGGAGATGGCTGACAAGCCTTGGAAGCAGGCGTATGGGCTAGTAGAGAACGTATTGGTCAAGGTTGGAGAGCTCTTCCTCCCTGATGATTTTGTGATACATGACATGGGAGAAGAAGTAGATGACTTCATCATCCTAGGAAGGCCATTCCTAGCCACAGGAAAAGCCCTAATTGATGTAGAGAGAAGCGAATTGGTGCTGAGGTTACATGAGGATTATGTAATTTTCAAGGTCTTTAAACATCTACCAATCTCTGACAAAGGAGGTACTTACATGCAGAGCTTAATGCTTAAGTCGTCTCCCTTGGTGGAAAGTCATACAGTTTTCCCTGACATCAAACCTAAGTTTGGTGTTGGGCGTTCACCACCCACCAAAAATGGAGGAGGTCCCAAGAAGAAGGTATCTAAGGACTAAAAGAACAAGAAGATTCCTACTGAGGACTTCTTACCTGACATGACGGTGGTGTTAACTAGAAGCCCAATCATACCACACACTGTTAATAGGATCCTGTCTCTAGAGCATGTTGAGCTGATTCATGAGAGCACAGAAAAGAAGTTCACAATGAGGGGTAAAGATCTGAGCCCTGATGTGTGGAAAACGATCCAACACAAAACTCACCGGCATGTGTACCGGGTCGCATCAAGTAATAAAACTCACGGGAGTGAGGTCGATCCCACAGGGATTGAAGGATTGAGCAATTTTAGTTTAGTGGTTGATTTAGTCAAGCGAATCAAATATTGGTTGAGTGATTTTGTATCCAACAGTAAGTAAATAGCAGGAAATGTAAAAGGAGAGGGATGAATTGCAGAAATTAAAGAGAACTGAAAGTAAAGGTGCTGAATCTTAAAGAACAAGAAATTAAATGACTGAAACTTAAAGTGCAAGAAATATAAATTGCAGTAACTTAAAGTGCAAGAAATATAAATTGCAGTAACTTAAAGTGCAAGAAATATAAATTGCAGTAACTTAAAGTGCAAGAAATATAAATTGCTTGAATGGAAAAGGGATTTGAGGACTGGGATTTTAGAATTTAAGCAAGAGAAATTAAATTTCAACAATTATCAAAGCAAGAGATGATTTGAATTCGGTTAGATCTCAAACAGAAAGGGAAATTAAATTGCAGCAGGGGTTCACAGAAAAACCAAAAGGGGAAATGGGATCCCAGGACTCCAGAGACTAGATAGCAAAGTCTAGATCTCAATTGCCTTCCCAGATCCAAACTCACAAAGCAATTAACAAGAAATTAAAGAGGAAGCAGTAAAGGAATTGGGATTCAACTCAAATATCCAGCAGAGAAAGATCTTGAATGGAGATTGAGACAGAAATTCCTCAATTCTTCACACCCAAGACTCAAACAAGAAAAGTAAAAAGTGCTCAAGCAAGAACGAGGAAGAAGAGAGATCAATTCTCCTTCCCAATTCTCCAAAATCTCAGTTCCTAGCTCTCAAAGAAAATGAAGTCTCAAAATGTAAAATTTCAAAAATCAAAAGAAGGGTCCTAATTACATCAAACTATCTCCTATTTATACACTTTCTATTCTTGGATTTTGGAATTTGGATGGGCTTTTGATTTGGCGAAGAAATGAATTAAATTGGATTTTTAATCCAATTTTCAGCCCATGAGAAAGTAGCTTCCAGGAGGCTGCCCTGCCCTAGTGGAGAGTAGAGCAGGAAATGGTGCATATGGCCTCATTGCGTGCGCTTGGTGCGTGTGATGTGTCAGGATGCTGCCCTGCCCTTGTGGAGGGCAGGGCAGAGTTGCATGGTGCGCCAAGTGCTGCCCGTGTGCTGCTGGCCGAGTGCTCAAGTCCTGGCCGTGCCAAAATGCTGCACCATGCACCAAGAAATGCTGCCCTGCCCTTGTGGAGGGCAGGGCAATGTGCCAATGGTGAAGTCCCACGTTCGAAACTCGGTGGAAGCACATGCTGCACCTTTTTCCTTGGTTTTCTTGGCACCAAAGTAATGCCTAGTTCCTTGCTTCCTCATGGTGCCGTGTTTGATTCTTGGAGATTGAAAGCAAGCCAATTTTTGCTTGTTTTCCTTGTGTTTGAGCGCTACTTCTTTCCTCTTTGTTCTTGGGTTCGAAACCCATAGGAAACACTAGGAAGCAATTTCCTTTGAATTATTCTTGGATGAAGCCCGATATTGCTCTTGAGGAGGGCAGGGCAGAGTTTTTGTTCCCTTTGGTCCTTGGCATCAAATTGTGCTCCGCCCTTGTTGTGGGCAGGGCAGTGATGCTTTTCAAGGCTTGGTTCAATATGCTGCTCTCCTGGAGGGCAGTGTGCTCTTGTGGAGGGCAGTGTTTGCCTCCTCCTTCTATGTTGCACCACACTTCTCATTTCTTGGCCACACTTCTTAAGCCACGTTTTTCTTCTTTTCTTCCTTTCTTTACCTACAAGAAACCAAAACAACCAATCAAAGTATCTCTAAACTCATAAGGTTTAAAAATCAATTAATTTTTGTTCAAACCTCATGATTTAGCATCAATTTAATGGTGGTTGTTTGATTTAAAGAAGTCATGCATTTTCATTCCAATTTACTTACTTAGGATGCAAGAAAGTGCATAAAGACTAATAAAACAAGTGAAATTAGCTTGAAAAATGGGTATATGATGACTTGTCATCACAACACCAAACTTAAATCTTGCTTGTCCCAAAGCAAGCATCAAAATTAAGAGGAAATGAAATGAAAAAGAAGAGCAAACATTTCCTTATTAGGCATATAGTAGAACTTGGTTCATGGAGTTTCTTGCAGATCAATAGTAGTTCATTTATTACTTGCTGTCATAACAAACAATGTCTCCTAAAGGGTTCACCAAGGTTGCTGCTATAACACCTTACTTTTTAATTATTTCCCTTGTTAGCTTTTTCTTCTTTCTTTTGCATTAGAGAGCTTATTATTTATTGAAGGCTTGGTGGCAAATGTTGCAGCAGCCTTTGGCTTTATTTTTGGCTCAACATTTCTTCACCACAGACACATGGCTCACCATTTCCTCATAGGATCATTGATGCCCAGCATCTCTTTGGATAACTAAATGCTTTTTCCTTTTCTTTCTGTTTTATTTTTTTGCTCTCAAGGGATTTTTCTTTACTGATAGGAACCTTTATGACAGCAAGCTAGCTCACACTTCAATGAAAATGACATTATGCAGCAATTATTTCATGAGTTATGCATTTAATCAAACACATATACCACCATTAACTTCCATTCTAACTTATGCAACATTGGATATTTACTTTCTAATTCAAACAATTCTTTTTTATTCAAGCATATGGGAAACAAAACAAAATTTAAGCTGAGTGATGAATAACAAGCATTATGCAGATCAGCGTTCTTATCAAACAATTTCACTTGCAACTAGATAAACACTTTAACAGGACATACAATGGTTCCCAGATTCAAAACACTTCTCAGCAGCAAGGATTAAGTCTAGATACAACCTTTGAAGTTGCAGCCCTTTGATTCTTCCTTCTGCTGTGTTCTCTCTGAGTTAAAATGCACAATATCTTTAATGGTTGACTAATTTCCTGCATAATTCTCAAAAGTTGCTTGCTTCTCAAGCCCTTAATTGCATGGTTAGTATGCATAAATTGAGTGTGGCTCTTGGATTTATTTTGGTGTGGGAACACCAAACTTAATTGCTTGCCACTACCTCTGATGCAACAAGTTAACCATATGTGAAACCTTGTGTCCTTGCTAAAGGTTATGGAATTAAAGCTAAAAAGCAGTTAAATAGTTGAATAATTTGTCTGATTGCTTGGAGCTAGCATTGTGCAGGAAGTGAGAATGTTCTTTTAAATGAGATTTTGGTGGAACACCAAACATAGAATCCTTTATTCTCCCTTAAATTATTTTGGTGTGCAACACCAAACTTAGCTCCTTGTAATACAAACCAATTATTCAACCTTTTTATTGAAATAGCTATGAAAAGAAACTACATCAAGTTGGGTTGCCTCCCAACAAGCGCTCTTTTAATGTCACTAGCTTGACATTCCTTATTCTTGCTCAACTTCCAAAGTGTTTCAGGATCAAAAGGTGTGGATTCATTGCTCTTTCCTCTTGTCACAAAAGCAGAAACACAAACAGAGCCAGAAACCAAAACAGAGCACACTGTAACTTGAGTGCAGTTAGAGTTAGTAGAGGCAAAGTCTCGAACAGTTAGTGTGTTAGTTAAAAATAAAGAAAAAGTGCTTGATCTAGACCACCACTTCACTTAATCATTGTCAATCTATTTCAATCCCCGGCAACAGCGCCAAAAACTTGATGTGTGGAAAACGATCCAACACAAAACTCACCGGCAAGTGTACCGGGTCGCATCAAGTAATAATAACTCACATGAGTGAGGTCGAACCCACAGGGATTGAAGGATTGAGCAATTTTAGTTCAGTGATTGATTTAGTCAAGCGAATCAAGTATTGGTTGAGTGATTTTGTATCCAACAGTAAGTAAATAGCAGGAAATGTAAAGGGAGAGGGATGAATTGCAGAAATTAAAGAGAACTGAAAGTAAAGGTGCTGAATCTTAAAGAACAAGAAATTAAATGACTGAAACTTAAAGTGCAAGAAATGTAAATTGTAGTAACTTAAAGTGCAAGAAATATAAATTGCTTGAATGAAAAAAGGGAGTTGAGGACTGGGAATTCAAAATTTAAGCAAGGGAAATTAAATTGCAGCAATTATCAAAGCAAGAGATGATTTGAATTCGGTTAGATCTCAAATAGAAAGGGAAATTAAATTGCAGCAGGGGTTCACAGAAGAACCAAAAGGGGAAATGGGATCTCAGGACTCCAGAGACTAGATAGCAAAGTCTAGATCTCAATTGCCTTCCCAGATCCAAACTCACAAAGCAATTAAAAAGAAATTGAAGATTGCAGCAGTAAAGGAAATGGAATTTAACTCAATTATGCAGAAGGGAAATTAAAGAGATCTTGAATGGAGATTTTAATCCAATTTTCAGCCCATGAGAAAGTAGCTTCCAGGAGGCTGCCCTGCCCTAGTGGAGAGCAGAGCAGGAAATGGTGCATGCGGCCTCATTGCGTGCGCTTGGTGCATGTGATGTGTCAGGATGCTGCCCTGCCCTTGTGGAGGGCAGGGCAGAGTTGCATGGTGCGCCAAGTGCTGCCCGTGTGCTGCTGGCCGAGTGCTCAAGTCCTGGCCGTGCCAAAATGCTGCACCATGCACCAAGAAATGCTGCCCTGCCCTTGTGGAGGGCAGGGCAATGTGCCAATGGTGAAGTCCCACGTTCGAAACTCGGTGGAGGCACATGCTGCTCCTTTTTCCTTGGTTTTCTTGGCACTAAAGTAACGCCTAGTTCCTTGCTTCCTCATGGTGCCGTGTTCGATTCTTGGAGATTGAAAGCAAGCCAATTTTTGCTTGTTTTCCTTGTGTTTGAGCGCTACTTCTTTCCTCTTTGTTCTTGGGTTCGAAACCCATAGGAAACACTAGGAAGCAATTTCCTTTGAATTATTCTTGGATGAAGCCCGATATTGCTCTTGAGGAGGGCAGGGCAGAGTTTTTGTTCCCTTTGGTCCTTGGCATCAAATTGTGCTCCGCTCTTGTTGTGGGTAGGGCAGTGATGCTTTTCAAGGCTTGGTTCAATATGCTGCTCTCCTGGAGGGCAGTGTGCTCTTGTGGAGGGCAGTGTTTGCCTCCTCCTTCTATGTTGCACCACACTTCTCATTTCTTAGCCACACTTCTTAAGCCACGTTTTTCTTTTTTTCTTCTTTTCTTCACCTACAAGAAACCAAAACAACCAATCAAAGTATCTCTAAACTCATAAGGTTTATAATTCATTAAAAATCAATTAATTTTAGTTCAAACCTCATGATTTAGCATCAATTTAATGGTGGTTATTTGATTTAAAGAAGTCATGCATTTTCATTCCAATTTACTTACTTAGGATGCAAGAAAGTGCATAAAGACTAGTGAAACAAGTGAAATTAGCTTGAAAAAATGGGTATATGATGACTTGTCATCACAACACCAAACTTAAATCTTGCTTGTCCCCAAGCAAGCATCAAAACTAAGAGAAAATGAAATGAACAAGAAGAG
>NC_029780.3:67730951-67754517 GCF_000817695.3 Arachis duranensis | reverse complement strand
ATGGCTCACTATTTCCTCCTAGGATCATTGATGCCCATCATCTTTTTGGATGACTAAATGTTCTGTATCTAAGTTGCTCTTTATTGTGGACTTTCAATTGGCCATCCCAAACCAGTTGATCTAAGTGACCGGGTTTTAAAATACCCCTCAGAATTTACTTGTCCAAGCATATCCTAGTACAAGAACACCACAGACATGTGTCCTAGGGTCCAAGCTATTGGTGTCCAGCCCTTATTCTTTGTTTTTCTTGCCACATTGGCTTTTTCTATTTCCTTTTCTTTCTGTTTTATTTTTTTTCTCTCAAGGGATTTTTCTTTACTTATAAGAACCTTTATGACAGCAAGCTAGCTCACACTTCAATGAAAATGACATTATGCAGCAATTATTTCATGAGTTATGCATTTAATCAAACACATATACCACCATTACTTTCTAATGCTCGGGGCTCTAAATGCCTTCAAGAACATGGGCATTTAACGCCCAAAATAGGTGTTTCTTTCAAGTTGTAGCACCCCCCTTGGGGCGCTAAACGCCAGCCCTGGCGTTTAGCACCAAAGGTGCTCACATAAAAAAGGAAGATAGAGAGATCCCCTAATGGCGTTAAATGCCAAAACCAGTGTTTAATGCCCAAGGAGCAGAATTCAAGTTTCGAGGAAGTGTTTTGGCCATTGGTTAAACCCCAACTCCCACCTACTTTTCCCATTCAAACTTATCCATTCTTTCTCTTCCTTACCTACTTTTTCATCTACATTCATCCATCCCATCACCTATCACTTCCCTTGATTCTCTCAACTAACCTATTACTCCACCCAATCCACTATCATCTATCCTATCAATCTCTTCCCCCAACAACCTAAAATTCAAATTCAATTCCCCCCACCCTACCCCATAACCGAAACCCCCTTCCCCACCTATAAATACCCCACTCCTCTTCCACTTTCACCATACCTCAAACTACTCTCTCCTTCTTACTTACCATTCCCCACACACACTCCTTTCTTCTTTTTTCCCCTTTTTTCTTAGCCAAGGCCAAAGCCTTCCCCTTCATTCTCCCCTATCTCTTTTATTTCTATTATCCCTTTCTTATTTCTTATCTTTACTTTTCTTAAAGATGAGTAAACCTTTTATGTTTGGTGTTGGGAGCTTTGCTTTTTCTTCATTTTACTATCTCCATGACACCCAAGACTGGAGAATCCTTCGCAAGAAAGAGGAAAGAGAAGACTCCTACCTCCCCTCCCATGGGACTTCACTTGGTTCTTCTCTAAGACAGATGAGGAGCATTTTTATGAGGTGGTACACAAGAAGAAGGTGATTCTCGAGGTTTACTTTGATCTGAAGCCACATGAGTACCCGGAGATCCAGTACCAGATTTTGAGACGGAATTGGGAAGTTCTGGCCAACCCCGTAATTAAAGTGGGAGCATTGATGGTGTGAAAGTTCTATGCCAATACTTGGGTGACGTACAAGCATGTTAGAGGCGTGAACTTGGAGCCAAAGAACTGGCGCACCATGGTTAGAGGGCATATCATGGATTTTAGCTCGGAGAGTGTGAGGGTGGCATTGCAGTTACCACCATCTATAGAGGACCCTCATTCATACACTCGTAGGGTTAACACTGACCACCAGTTGGATCAGGTTCTTGCTGACATTTGCCACCCCGGAGCTCAGTGGAGGAGGGATACTAGAGATCAGCCGTACCAGCTGTGTAGGCATGACCTCAAGCCAGTTGCTCTAGGATGGTTGGAGTTCATCCAACGTTCCATCCTCCATATGAGTAACCGTTCTGAGGTTACAGTCGAGCGAGTAGTGATGATTCACTCTATCATGCTCGACAACAAGGTGGAGGTGCATGAGGTGATCCCTCAGGAGTTTTACAGGATAGCTGACAGGTCCTCCACGACAGCGAGACTGGCTTTCCCTCATCTCATCTATTGCCTGTGTGCAGCAGCTGGAGATCACATTAATGGAGATACCCCAATCAACGTTGAGAGACCGATCACAAAGAAGGGTATGGAGCACGTTAGAGAGCTTGGGCATGGACCACAGCAGGAGCCAGTTCCACCGCCTCCGTAAGATCTTCCGGAGATGTCTCAAGGAGTTTATTTCCTTCCCTGTGACTACTGGGACCAGTTGACCACATCCATAGGGGAGCTGACATATTCTGTTGATCAGCTGAGGATAGAACATCAAGATCAGTCTACTCTCTTCCACCAACTGATGGAGGAGCAGAGGAGGCAGGGACGCGATATAGAGGAGCTGAAGCGCCAGAGAGGATTCTCCAGAGGGAGTTGCAGCCCCTATGATTGAGGTTGTTGAGTTTCATCCTCCCTTCCTTTATCTTATTTATGTTTTTCAGTATTTCATTCTATTTTCTGTTTTCTATTCTAGGTTTGCATGATCACTAGTAGGATTTCCTTATTTTCTAGTTTAGTTGCTTGTTCTAGTACTTTATGTTTACTTTTTTGAAGATGTCTCATATATTGCTCACTGAGCTTAAATAAAATTCAAAAGAAAAAGAAGTAGTAAAATGCATAAAAATTTGAGTTATATATTATGAGTTATTCTAGTTATTTTGATGTGGTGGCACTATCTTTATTTTTACATGTATGAATTAACTATGCATATTTGATATTGGAGTTGAGAATATTGGTTCTTAAGGAACAAGAACCTAGAGAAGTATTATTGATTCTCTCAATTAAGAAAAGAAATTGATTCTTGAAGCAAAACAAATAGCAAAAAGGATTGAAAAGATCAGAAAAATCAAAAGAATAAAGTCCAAGGCTTTTAGCATTATTGGTTAGGAGGGTTGAAACTGATCTAAAGCTCAAAAGAGTGGTTTTCTCTAACCATATGCTTGTGGTGTGAAAGTGTCAGGTAACCCTTGAGACTAAACACTTAAAATCGTGACCCATTGCTGTTATAGAGTATGCCTAAGGCTCTGAGTACCACTGTCCGGGAGAAAAAGAAAAGGAAAATTCGAACCTAAGGAGTCCCCCAGTTAAGTGCTTGTGGTGTTCTTGTATCAAGTTAGGCTTGAAAACAAAACACTTAGAGTCACGGCTAGGCTCAAGGTGCAAAGCACCAAGAAAAAAAAAAAGCTGTGTTCAAGAATCAATTAGAGCTTAAAGAAGAGAATCTATAATATAAAGACAAATATTCCATAAAGAATGAAGATCGACATGGAGAGAAAATTAAAAAATACCAGAATTACACCCCCCTTCGGGTGTCTCTTGTGGATGTATGCAGAGAGGTTTGCAACACGGAAAAAATACCACCAGCTCGGCCACTCAAAGGCAAAAAAGGAGGAGGAAACCGGGCTGAATATTATGAATACCATCGGATCCGCAGGCACTCCACCAATGAGTGTTTCGATCTAAAAAATATCATAGAAAAGCTCGTACGAAAAGGAAAGCTAGATCGGTATCTGGCCACCAATGATGATGAACAAAGAAAAAGAAGAAGAGCAGAAGAAGTCGGATCAACCGCGCGATCATCTCGAATGCTAGAAAGACATGTCCACATGATACACGGTGGATTTGCCGGGGGAGAAATCTCCAAATCATCTCGCAAAAGACATCTCAAAGACGTATATCACATCGCAGGAAAGGAGGAAGCACCCGATATCCGGGCAATCACTTTTACAAAGGAAGACGCATCCGGCGTCACGTCAGGGCATGACGATCCCATGGTTATCACTATTATATTGGCAAACGCAAATTTTCACCGCACGTTCATGGACCAGGGGAGCTCCGCCGATATCTTATTCAAAATTGCGTTCGACAAACTCGGCATGGAAGAAAAAGAACTCCGAGCGTATCCGGACAACCTGTTCGGCCTAGGCGATACCCCAGTTCAATCAATGGGATACATCTCGCTACACACAACTTTCGGAAAGGGCAGTCAGTAAAGAACACTCAAAATACATTACATCGTAGTCAATGTAAGTTCAGCCTACAATGCCTTAATAGGTCGGACAACGTTAAATCAGCTCGGCGCAATAGTCTCGACTCCGCATCTATGCATGAAGTTCCCAACTGCAGGAGGAATAGCTACGATAAAAGCAGATCAGAAGATGGCGCGCCGCTGTTACAACAAAAGTCTAAACCTCAGAGGCAGAGGAGAAGAGTTCCACACAATTGAGCTCGGTGGAGTTCAGAGGCAGGAAGAGCTCCACCCACAACCTGATGGAGAAATAGAGAAAATCCAAATCGGGGATACCCCGGATCAAACAACTAACATCGGTACACTCCTAAAAGGAGACATAAAAGAATCACTCATATAGTTTCTATGAGACAATGCCAACCTCTTTGCGTGGAAGGCCGCCGACATGCCAGGCATAGATCCCAAGCTAATGTGCCACAAGCTAGCAGTCTACCCGGGATCTCGGCCGGTACAACAAAGGCGTAGAAAGCTAGGACCAAAATGCTCTCAAGCTGTGGATGAACAGGTATGAGCTCTATTGAAGGCAGGTTTCATAAGAGAAGTCAAATATCCGCTATGGCTTGCCAATGTCGTATTGGTAAAAAAGTCAAACGGGAAGTGGCAGATGTTGAATGACTCCTCTGGATACAAATACCTCTCCTTCATGGATGCATACTCGGGATACAACCAAATCCCAAAGTACCCACCCGACCAAGAAAAAACCTCATTCTTAACCCCAAAGGCCAATTACTGCTACATTATCATGCCCTTTGGTCTTAAAAATGCGGGAGCTACTTACCAAAGATTAATGAACAAGGTTTTTGTGGATCACATCGGAAAGGTCATGGAAGTCTACATGGACGACATGCTGGTAAAGACGCAAAACGAAGAAATGTTACTATCCGACCTGACACAAGTATTCAACACTATAAGACGACACGGCATGCGACTCAATCCTGCAAAATGCACCTTCGCAGTAGAAGCCAGTAAATTCTTGGGTTTCATGATCACACAGAGAGGAATCGAAGCAAACCCGGATAAATACAGGGCCATACTCAACATGAAAGTCTGACTTGCATCAAAGAGGTACAACAACAAAATGGGAGGTTAGCGGCCTTGTCCAGATTCCTGGCCTGATCAGCAATAAGATCTCTCTCCTTCTACGCCACTCTAAGGAAGGGAAAGGAGTTCGAATGGACAGCGGAATGCGAGCAAGACTTTCAAGACTTCAAAAGATTCTTGGGACGGCCACCTATACTAACTCGGCCACAGGAAGGAGAACCACTCATATTGTACCTCGCGATAGGAATTCAGGCAATAGCCTCAGCACTGGTCTGAGAAGACAATAGCGGGCAACAGCCTATATACTTTATCAGCAAAGCATTACAAGGATCCGAATTGAACTACCAAAAAATAGAAAAGTTCGCCTATGCTCTCATACTGACATCATGACGGCTTCACCCATACTTCCAGGCTCACATTATTAGAGTTCGAACCAACCAGCCCATAAAAGGGATCTTACATAAAACAGACTTGGCGGGCAGAATCCTGCAACGGGCAGTCGAGTTATCCGAATTCGACCGGGAATACAACGCTCGGACGGCCATGAAATCTCAATATCTGGCCGACTTCATTGTGGAATTTACAGACACACCGGAAATCCCCACAGAATGGAATCTCTATGTGGATGGTTCCTCAAATAAAACAGGAAGTGGCGCGGGTGTAATAGTTGAAAGTGATCAGGGAACCCAAATCGAACTCTCCCTCAAATTTGGGTTCCTTGCCTCAAACAATCAAGTGGAATATGAGGCACTACTAGCTGGTTTAAAACTGGCTAGGGAGGTTGGAGCTCAAAAACTTATCATCTTCAGTGACTCACAGGTAGTTACTTCACAAATAACAGGAAGCTACCAAGCCAAAGATCCCACTATGAAAAAATATTTGGACAAAACCAAGGAACAGCTCGGACAATTCAGAGAATATGAGATTCGTCACATACCCCGAGAACAGAATGCCCGGGCCGATGCACTCTCAAAACTAGCCAGCACCAAACACTATAATTAACTACCTCATCCAAGAAATTCTACAGAATCTATCACTCTCAGAAGAAGAAAAAGTCCTAGCCATAACAGGTCGCGATCAGGGATGGATGACTCCCATAATTAACTACCTCAGAGCAGAAGCTCTCCCCACAGATGAGAAAGAAGCAAAGAGGTTAAAATGGGAAGCACAACACTATACCATCATAAATAATACTCTATACAAAAGAGGAATTTCAATACCACTGTTAAAATGTGTGCCAACCTCCAACACAAAAGACGTCCTAGAAGAAGTACACAGTGGCATTTGTGGCAATCACCTTGGAGCGCAGGCACTGGTGCACGAAATTAAAAATCACAATTCTTCTCAACCTCGCACAACTAACCAGCAAGTGCATTGGGTCGTCCAAGTAATACCTTACGTGAGTAAGGGTCGAATCCCACGGAGATTGTTGGCTTGAAGCAAGCTATGATTATTTTATTATTCTTAGTTAAGATACCAATTATGATTATTAGTTGACTTGCAAATGAACAAAAGGACATGGATTAAGTAATATAAAGTTGGAATAAAAATAGTAAATAATGTTGGAAAATTCGAAATACTTATTATGCAATTATGGAGAATATGTTGGAGTTTTGGAGATGCTTTGTCTTCTGAATTTCAGCTTTTCTCTTATACTCCTCTTCACACACGCAAGGCTCCTTCCATGGCAAGCTGTATGTAGGGTGTCACCGTTGTCAATGGCTACTGATGATAAGTCATCATATGCCTATTTTTCAAACTAATTTCACTTGTTTCACTAGTTTTTATGCACTTTCTTGCATTCTAAGTAAGTAATTTGGAATGGAAATGCATAGTTTCTTTGAATCAAACAACCACCATTTAATTGATGCTAAATCATGAGGTTTAAGCGAAATTTTATTGATTTTTAATAATTTATAAACCTTTTGAATTTGGTGATACTTTGATTGGTTGTTTTGATTATTTGTAGGTGAAAAAAAAAAGAAAACAAGAAAGCGTGGCTTAAGAAGCGTGACTCAATGAAGAAGAAAGTGTGGCAAAGAAAATGAGGAAGCGTGGCACATGGAAGGTGGAAGCACACTGCTCTCCCCAAGAGCACAAAGCTCTCCAAGGGAGCACAACAATGAACCAAGCATGCAAAGCTTCAATGCTCTGCCCTCCCTTGAGAGCGGAGCACAAACTTAAGCCAAGAAACAAGGAAGAGCAAAGCATTGCTCTGCTCTCCTTGAGAGCATTATCGGGCTCCATCCAAAACAATTCAAAGAAAAAAGGTTTGCCAATGCTCTCTCCAAGGATCGAACCAAGCACCTAAGGGAGGAAGGGGAGCGCTACTCACAAGGAAAATAAGCCACACTTGGCCAAAATGCCACCTCCAAGGATCGAACACAGCACCTTGAGCAAGCAAGGAGCAAGGCACTACAAGAAACCAAGGAAATTTGCACCAAAAAGCCACCCAGCAAGTTTCGAACTTGGGACCTCCCCTTGGAAGCACCAATG
The DNA here is from genome assembly GCF_000817695.3 of Arachis duranensis. Lineage (NCBI taxonomy): Eukaryota > Viridiplantae > Streptophyta > Magnoliopsida > Fabales > Fabaceae > Arachis > Arachis duranensis. The sequence continues at coordinate 67,747,038 of NC_029780.3, read as the reverse complement.
CTCCGCTCCGAAGGGAGCAGAGTGCAACATTGACTCGGCCAGGGGGGCTTGGAGCGCGCAAGACATGAGCACAAGCCACTGCTCCACTCTCCACAAGAGCAGGGCAATCTCCTGATGCCTCTCAAAGCCTTGGCACAACAAGGATCTCCATCATAAGCCACTGCTCTGCTTTCTACAAGAGCAGAGCAGCCTCCTGGGAGCAACTTGGGCTAAAATTCAATAAAAAAATCCAACTTAATTCATTTCTTCACCAAATTAAAAGCCCATCCAAATTCTAAAATCCAAGAATAGAAAGTGTATAAATAGAGGCTAGTTTGATTTAGTCAGAAGCTTTTACCTTCTCTTTAGACACCTCTAGACTTTACTTAAGAATTTTCTTTCAAAAACTTTCATTTGGAGCTTTTCCTTTTAAATTTAGATCTTAGAGAATTGGGAAGGGGAATTGATCTCTCTTTTTCCTTGTTCTTGCTTGAGCACTTTTTATTTTTCTTGCTTTGGATCTTGGGTGGAAAATTGAAGAACTTCTGTTTCAATCTCACCTTGAGATCTCTTGTTTACTTTTTCTGCATAATTGAATTTCAATTTCTATTTACTACTTCATCTCTTCTTTTCTTCTGCAATTCACTTTTCCATTCTCCTTTGCAATTGTTCTTGTTGGATCAAGGAAGGATTTGAGATCTAGACTTATTTTCTAGTCTCTTCTACTCCTGAGATCTTTAACCATCTTTTATTTTGCTGCAATTAAGCACAAGTCATTTTCTGTTTTACGTTTCAAAGCATTCTACCTTTACTATTTGAGATCTACTTCAATTCAATTCCTCTTCTACTCTTTTGTTTAATGAGATTTACTTGTTCTTGTCTAAATTCTGCAATCCCAATTCCCAATTCCTTTTATAATTTAAGCAATTTACATTTCTTGCATTTTTAAGCTTCAGTCATTTACTTTTCTTGCAATCTAAGTTTCTGTAATTTAATTTACTTGTTCTTTAAGATTCAGCCTCTTTAATTTCTCTGCACTTTAATTTACTGCAATTCTTCCCTCTCCCTTTACATTTCACGCAACTTAGCTTCTGTCAATTACAAATCACTCTAATCAATCTTTTTTTGCTTGACTAAATCAACCACTAAACTAAAATTGCTCAATCCTTCAATCCCTATGAGATCGACCTCACTCATGTTAGTTATTATTACTTGATGCGACCCGGTACACTTGCCGGTGAGTTTTGTGTTGGATCGTTTTTCACACATCAAGTTTTTGGCACTGTTGCCAGGGATTGAAATAGATTGACAATGATTAAGTGAGGTGGTAGTTTAGATCAGGCACTTTTTTCTTTTATTTTTATTAAATCACTAACTGTTTGAGATTTTGTCTCAACTAACTGCACTCAATTTTCAATAGTGCTACTGTTTGTTCCTTGTGATTGTGTGTATGTCACAGGTAAGAAGAGAGAATCCTCACTTCTCTGAGCAAGACGAACAAACTCTCAAGAGGTTGAGAAGAGAAAGAGGAAAGAGTTTTTTTGGAGAAGAAGGTTCAGAGGAAGAAGAGTATCACGAAATGGAAGGGAATCCCTCAAATTCGAATCCAACAGGGGGAGTGTCCAACAATAATCCTCCTCAAAGAAGAGTTCTAGCTTCTTACACATTTGCAAACCCAGACACTGTGGGAGCAGCATTCTCACTCCCAATGTCAATGCAAACAATTTTGAGTTGAAGCCACAACTCATTACACTTGTCCAGAACAATTGTTCCTATGGAGGAAGCCCATTGGAAGATCTAAACCAGCACCTATCCACCTTCTTGACGATTTGTTACACTGTCAAATCCAATGGTGTGAATCCTTAAACTTACAAGCTTCTGCTATTCCCATTCTCATTGAGAGACAAGGCTACACAATGGCTTGAGACTTTCCCCCAAGGAAGTATCACTAGTTGGGATGATTTGGTGACCAAATTTCTAGCCAAATTCTACCCACCCCAAAGGATTATCAGGCTGAAAACTGAGGTGCAGACATTCACCCAATTAGATGCTGAATCTTTGTATGAAGCATGGGAGAGATACAAAGCTTTAATCAGAAAGTGTCCTCCAGAGATGTTCAACGAATGGGATGTGTTGTAGAATTTCTATGAAGGCTTAACATTGAAATCCTAAGAGGCATTAGATCACTCTGCTGGAGGTTCATTACAACTGATGAAAACTGCTGAAGAAGCCCAAAATCTTGTAGATATGGTGGCCAACAACTAATACTTCTTTGCTCATCAAAAAACCCGACAACCATCACAGAGGAAGGGAGTACTAGAACTGGAAGGAGTAGACTCTATTTTGGCTCAAAACAAGATGATACAACAACAAATTCAATAACAATTTGAGCAAATGGCCAAGAGAATTGACAGTCTTCAAGTAGCAGCTGTGAATACAAGCCAATCATCAACTACATGGGTGCAAAATAAGGAGAGTCAAGAAGAACAGCAACAGGAGCAAGTACAGTACATGCATAACCAAAGTTGTGGACAGAATGAGGTCTATGGCGATACTTACAAGCCTTCCTGGAAGAACCACCCCAACCTTAGGTGGGGAGATAACCATAAGCAAAGCCAACAGCCATGGCAAAGAAACACAAACCAAAACAACTCAAGGAATAACCAGCAAAATAACAACCAAAATTCATTCAGAAAACCACAAAACACTTACCCTAACTCTAACCATTATCCAGCCCATAACCAGCCCACCAACCAAAATGCTTACCATCCACCACCCACATCTCACAACCAACCACAAGCATCACCAGAATCTCAAAGAATCACTAACCTAGAAGCTTTGATGGACAAAATGTGGAAGCACCAAGAGATGATAGCCAAGAATCAAGAAGCCTCCATAAAGAATGTGGAGAGGCAAATTGGCCAGCTCTCTAAACAATTTGCAATAGAGAAGCCATCAAGTTCCTTGCCAAGTGACACAATTCCCAATCCTAAGGAAGAGTGCAAGGCTGTGCAGTTAAGAAGTGAGAGAACATTAATAAGCAACAATGACACTACAAAGAAGCCAGTGGAGAGCAGCAAAGGGCCAATAGAAAAGAAAAAGTCAACAAACACAGAAGAAACCAAGGATCAAGATGTGATGCCAAACAAGAATACAGAAAAGCAAAAAAAGAAAGAAGACAAGCCAACCAATTCGCAAGAGAGAGAGGAGAAATTAATTCAAGGACAACAACAAAAGGAGAAAGCCTTCACTCCTTCATTGCCATATCCACAGAGGTTCAACAAAGAAACCAGGAATCAACATTTCCACAAATTCCTGGAGACTTTCAAGAAATTGGAAATCAATATCCCATTGGCTGAGGCATTGGAAGATACAGAAGAATGAGTAATAATTCGTCAAAAGCTTGTAATAATTCTTCATTAGAAGATACAGAAGAATGAGTAAATTGAGAGGTTTGCTACTGATTGTTCGGTGGTCCTTGGTTTTGCCTCAGGTGAGGTGCTCGGTATGGTTGATTTTGCTGCCTGTTGTTGTAATTATTCTACCTCTGATTTCCCTGATTATCTCTACCTCCCCTATTATTGTTATCCCTCCAATTCTGGTTTGAATTGTCTTGCCATCCATGGTTATTATTTCCACTTTGATTGTACCCTTGGTTGGGGCGGTCATAGAAGTTGTGAGTGGATGCCACCATGTTGTCTTCTTGTTGGAGCTGCGGGCATTCATCAGTGTAATGGTTGTAATCAGCACAAATTCCGTAAATTCTTTATGGAACTAGTTGTTGGTTTTGTTGCGGTTGAGTTTGCTGAGCTTGTTGATTTAACTGCATTTGCTTCAGCAGGTTGGTCATTTCACAGATGCTTCGATTTAGAGCAGCAGTCTCTATGCCAGAAGATATTTCTGCAACGGCCCTTGAACGGCCTTTCTTCTGTCTGTGGTTCCGAGTAGATTCAGCTAAATCACTGATCAATTGCCAAGCTTCATCAGTGGTCTTGTACTTCTTCATAGACCCATTGCTGGCACTTTCCAATGTGGTCTTATCTTGGGGTCTCATACCTTGTGTGACATAGCTGAGTAGCACGATATTGTCGATCATGTGGTGGGGGCATGCTTCCAGAAGATTATTGAAGCGCTCCCAGTATTCAAAGAGAGTCTCATTGTCAGTAACTTCAGTCCTGAACAATTGTAGAGATATCCTTCCTTAGTTTATCAGTAACTTCAGATGGGAAGAATTTCTCCAGGAACTCCTTTCTGAGTGTATCCCAGTTGGATACGTTTGCTAGAGGTTGAGTGTAGTACTACCCTCTTGCTTTTTCCTCAAGAGAGAATGGAAAAGCTTTCAGCAAAATTTAAGTTTCATCAGCGCCATCACGCCTGACAGTAGAACAGGCTGCCTGGAAATCTCTCAAGTGCTTGATAGGCTCTTGAGCAGGTAGGCCATGAAACTTCGGCATCAAATTTAGCAGTGCGGTCTTTATTTCAAAATCTGTAGCTACCGCTGGATGATGCGCTTGAAACGGTTGCAGTGTAAAATCAGGAGCTCCTTCCTCCTGAATGGTAATTCTTCTAGCTGCCATATTTTCTGCACGTAAAACAACCGAATCAGTAGAACGGGGGCTGGTTTCTTCCTCAGATTCACTTTCAGATCCGCCCTCAGAGCGGACTAACCTACGCTGTTCTCGCCTTATTCGTGAAATTGTTCTTTCAATTTTAGGATCGAATATTAGCAAGCGCGGATCAGGAAGTGAACGTGTCATTTGATAGAAGAAACACGCAGCTCATAGTAGCAAAATTAAAGAAAATGCAAATAAATAAATTCTAATTAATAAAATAAGCACTCTATTGTAACTCCCCGGCAACGGCGCCAAAAATTGATGGAGTGCAGAAGCTGGTGAATTAAAAATTTATTAAAATGGTTACGTTGCAAGTATAGTTCTTAACTCACCGAAAATCTGCCTATCAATTTAGAAATATGTCACTGAAAGTTTAAATTAAAATTACTGGGAGTTTTAAGTCCCAGGTCGTCTCCCAACGAGTTGCAGAAAAATGTGCTGTTTTATTAATCAGATATTCCAAAAAGAGTTGAGCTAAGTAAATTGGGATTTAAATTGAGGAATTTTAAATAATAAAAATAAGAGGCCTTGACTGGGAATTGATTGGTTAGAATCTCTATCATTGATGGTGTGATTGTAAGATTAATTTATAATTTATAGTCGTTCTGTTTGGCTATCCCTTACTAGGTAAGAGAAAGTCAAACAAGTAGAAATGCCAGATCTGTTCACAAGTTGCAACCCACTTAGTTCAGAGGGATTGGCGTCAGTGACAGGATAGCAATCCAACATTTAACTGAATTACAAATTTTTCTTTCAATCCTTCCAACTCAAGAGTTCTTTTTAATCAACTCCCCATCAAGTAATGAAACTACTCACGCATTGTAAATAAAGAATCCATGGCATATGAAAGGGAATTAAATGAAGACATGATTATTGGAATGGAATTTAAATTAAAAAGAAATATTCCTTGCATTAATTAATCATAAAAATATCTGAATGACAAAATTGAACATAACAAAGAACATGGAAGAATAAAACCAAGTTAAGAGAACAAACTAGAGTGATGAAATCTTGATGAGGAAAATAACTCTTCTCAATGTCCATATGCTAAGATCAATTGAAAATTAAAATTCTTAAAACTAGAGAGAAAAAAACCTAAGAGAGTCAAAAACTAGATCTAAATTACTTAATGAATGTTTTCTCTATTGTTTCTGCATATTCTCTGACTCTGGTCTGCTGTTCCGGGCCGAAAACTGGGCCAAAATAGGGTCCAAAATCGCTGGTTTCAGATTCTGCAGTTTATGCAGATCGCGCATGTCACGCGATCGCGTCGTCCATGCGGACGCGTTGCTGGCGCTTTTCCTCTTCACGCGTTCGCGTCGTCCACGCTACCACGTTGCTTGTGCTTTCCAATCCGCGCGGCCGCACAAGCCATGCGGCCGCGTCACTGCGATTTGCGCTCCTTCGTGCGGTCGCGTGAGCCATGCGACCGCGTCACTTTTCGCTGGTTATCTCCTCAAACTCTTGTGTTCCTTCCATTTTTGCTAGCTTCCTCTCCAATCTCCGTCTCATTCATGCCCAATAAAGCCTGAAACGCTTGACACACAGATTACAGAATCGAATGAAATAAATGAGAATTAAAATTAAATAATTAAAGTCTCTGGGAAGCAATTTTCAAACATGTAATCAATTCAGGAAGAAAATCTAAATGCATGCTAAATTGATGAATAAGTGGGTAAGGATCACGACAAAACCACACAATTAAACACAATATAAACTATAAAATAGTGATTTATCAACCTCCCCACACTTAAACATTAGCATGTCCTCATGCTAAATTGAAGGAGACAAGGAAATAAGTATGAACATGCAGAAACTCATGAAATGCAATGCAATCCTACATATATAAATAAATGCAACTATATGATTATTATCCACTTGATCAAAAGTAAATAAGCCCTTCAAAACAATTACAAATCAAATTCCACTAATTCTGTCATCATATATTAAAACTGATAAAAGTGCAAGAAGATAGCTTATGAAGGCTGGAAACATGAAAATTCAAGCATTGAACCCTCACTGATAATGTATGTATGCTCTAGTGTATAGGGTAATCACTCTATTCTTCTCTAGTCATGCTTTCTAACTTTTGTTTTTCTCCTAACCAATCAACAACAGTTAATATACCAATGCAAACATCATGAGGTCTTTTCAGGGTTGTAATGGGGCCAAGGTGCAGGTAAGGATATACATATGGCTAAGTGAGCTTTATAAATTGAATCTTTAATTAACCTAAGCTCTCACCTAATATACATATATTCTATATACTTTTAAATTCATGCCTAGCTACCCATAATTCCCTTTTTCAACCCATACTCATGTTTCAACCTTGTATTTTAATTCTATCATATGTGCATTGATCTTTGAATTATGAATTTAACATTGGGGTAATTTTGTCCCCTTATTTATTGAATATTTTTTTTAAATAAATAAAGCTTATCAATGCACATAGATTTTTCATTTTTATATTTTCACATGAGTGGGTATCCAAATTTCCTTTAAATTTTAATGACACATTCCCTTAACAACTTCTGTTCCCACAATTTCTCATACTTAACTAGCACACACAATTCTATCATAAGCTAACCAAAGATTCAATTTGGGATATTCAATTATTTTTCAGCTTAAGGTTAGTAATGTGGTGAAATATAGAACAAATGGGGTTTTAAAAGCTCAAAGTGGTTAACAAGGGTAATTGAAAAGGGTAGGCTTGATTTGGATAAGTGAGTTTAAACAAATAATGGCCTCAATCATGTGCAAGCATGTAAATATAATAAATATTGGACATATAAGATAAAATAAAATATAGATTACAATCATAGAGAAGTAAACACACAAGAATAAAATAATTATGGTTAAATAGTGTAACCATACATAAAGGCTCAAATCTTTCACAGGTTGTGTGTTCTTTAGCTCAAACATCATGTTCCAAATACAACTCAAGCAGATTTATCATAAAAACTTTGAAAAAAATTAGTGAAATTTTGTTCCAAAGATAGATTTTTTTAAAAGAAACTTATTGTCTTTTCAATCAAGTACAACATGCATGCAACTATCCTAACCTATGCAATTTATTCTATTCTATAAAAGAAAGAAAAAAAATCTAACTAAAATATCCTAATTATTGGTGCTAGAGAAGAGAAATTACCTCCGGAAGTCAGGTACTGACCGACCTCGTGTTTGAATCGGCGCTCGTTACGGTGCTCTCTCATCTTTGCTTTTTGTTCATGCCGATCCAACTTTTCAAGTATCTGCTGGAGCACTTTCTCAGTGGTAGATGCTTGTGGTGTTGAAGAAGGAATATCTTCAATTGGCTCAGTAGGCTGGCTTGTAGTGGCTGCTAAAAGTCTGAGGTATTTCCGATTAGGGACATATTGATCATCCCGTGGAAGCATGAGTTTGGTGTCCCCAGCTCTGCAGGAGACTCCGGCTGCGGAGACAAGATTTGAGACCAAGGCGGGGAAAGGTAAGTTGTCCGCAATTTGTACATGCTCCATAGCATGCCAGATGTGTCTTGAGAGATTCAGAGGTTGCTCTGTAAGGATGCACCATAGTAGAACAGCCATGTCCGCAGTGAAGGAGGACTCATGAGTGCTTGGAAAGACGTAATGGGACATGATCTGTGCCCATACGTGAGCCTCCAAGGTAAGTGCGGAAGCCAAGATACCCTTAGGGCGGTTGCGGTGGTATCCGTAGATCCAACGGCTGCCAGGTAAAGCAATGAATCTGAGAATGGAGTCCCAGTCAAATTGGTATCTCTGGTGCTGAAGGGTGGCTTCTTGAAAAGTGTCCATTCCTTTTGGAATTGGGGAAAGACTCAGAACTTGGTGAATGGCCTCTTCTGTAATTGGGACTTGCTTCTGCCGGACATAAACAGACTGCAGGGTTGGTATATAGAAGTTGGAGTAGAACTCAACTACCCAAGAAAGATTGACCTGCCTTGGCTATCTCCGTAGGAAACCCCATTGTCTTCGCTCAATTTGTGGCTCAAAAAAGGTGGCAATATTGGGCGGGAGGATGAGAAGGTATTCATTGTTATAGTTCCTTTCTGCTAGGATAGGGAACATCTGCTCACAGTAGTGATTGGGAAATCGCGCAGTGTCCTTTGCTGGAAAGGCTTTCTCTTTGTCGTCAACCTTTATTATCCTCTTAACTCTTTTTGTTGAGGGCTTGACTGTGGTTGAAGAAGGCTCTGCCACTAATGCTCTTTTAGTTCCTCTTCTTGCTGATGGTTTGGAAGTAGCTTTCTCTTGTCCTTTCTTGGTGCCATCCTGAAAGAAGGGAAGAGAAAGAAAATTAAATTCATAGAGATAGAGCAAGGAAGGGGGTATTGTAAGTGATAGTCAATGCACAATAAAGATAAATGGCATGAACACATGGTCCGGATTACATGTGAAAAGCTCATCAATGGAAATATAGCAAGTGCATGTAGGACAATGGAATGCAAGAGGTTTATTGGCATGCAGGCAAAGGCATGAGTAGCATATATCAAACATTCAATGTCCAAGTTAGGTTACCATTTGTAACAAATTAACTATCACGGTTGTATTGACAATTAAATTTAAATAATAAAATATGAAAGCGAATTTGTGAAAAGCAAGCATTGCAGAGTAGAGTAAAGTAATATAGAAAAGTGCATAGTGCTATATGGGCTTTTTCACAAATACATGGCATGCATGGCAAACAAGATATAAAAAATATGAAATTGAACATGCAAGCAATCCCTTAAATAGGAGAAAAAATAATTGTCAAACAATTTGCAATAATCCACAAGCATATAATGAGGAATGATGACTCAAAAGGTTTCTAACACCATGTAAAAGAAGAAGAAGGAAAAATAAAGATATGAAAAGAAAAAGAAAAGAAAAGAGAAAATAATAATATATACACATACTATAATAAGAATGATAGAAAAGAGAAGAAGGAAGAAGAAGGTAAAACCTTGTTAATGGTGGTGAGAGAGAGAGAAAGTGAAAGGTGAGGTAGAAGGGGAAAGGGAGAAAGAAGAAAGAAGGGGAAAAGAAAAAGTAGGGTTTGGAGAAGAGAAAGATAAGATAATTTGGCTTATTGGGTTGAGCTGTGCGGCGCATGCAACGCGGCCGCGGAAGACACGCGTTCGCGTGGATGCGCATCAGGAAGGGGGGGCGCGATCGCGTCGGTCACGTGGTCGCGTGACCTACATTGTGCTGCTGGCGCGAGTGCAACCTCGCTCCAGCACAACTCTCTGTTCAATATAATTCAATTGCCAAATTAAGGTGATGCGATCGCGTGGGTCATCCGATCGCGTGAGTGTGCATCAGAAATTAATTGACGCGGCCGCATCGGCAACGCGGTCGCGTGACCAGGATTGTGCTTCCAGCACCAATCCAGCACCACTCTCGCACAATATAGCATTGTGCACCCTTTTACGTCGAAAATGCAGGGCACGCGGCCGCGTGGAGTATGCGGTCGCGTGGGAGGCCATGATTTCCATGCGACGCGGTCGCGTGGAGTAAATTGTGCCTTTGGCACGACTCCAGCGCTGCTCCTGCGAAACTTTCTGTTCATTTTTATTTTTCTTTACTCCCCCTACCACGCGGACGCGTCGCTTGTGCGATCGCGTCGTGCGGCAAAATTTTTTTTTTTAGAAAGATAAAGACATGTAATTGAAAGAGCACGAAAGCACTAATGAAGAGAATAGTTATTTAAAGAAGAAAAACGAAAAGTAAAGAAAAGAACGATCATACCGTGGTGGGTTGTCTCCCACCAAGCACTTTGCTTTAACGTCCGTAAGTTTGACGCTCCACTAGCTCAATCTGTTGCTATGTAGGGATCTTCCAGGCGGAAGATCTCAAGCTCCTTACTCTTCTGCACCTTCTCACCATGGTATAGCTTCAGACGGTGTCCATTGACCTTAATAAGTTCAGAACTTGAAGGACGGCTTAGGTGATAAACTCCGTACGGTTCAGCCTTCTCTATTCTGTATGGACCTTCCCATTTTGATCTCAACTTACCGGGCATGAGCCTCAGTCGAGATTTGTAAAGGAGAACAAAATCTCCAGGTTGGAACTCTCTCTTCTTGATGTTTTGATCATGCACAACTTTCATCTTTTCCTTGTATATTCTGGAGTTCTCATAAGCTTCTAGGCGAAGGTTCTCCAGTTCCTGCAGTTGCAACTTCCTTTCAGCTCCAGCATTCTCAATCCCCATGTTGCACTCTTTAACTGCCCAGAAGGCTTTGTGTTCGATTTCAACTGGGAGATGACAAGCTTTTCCATAAACTAAGCGGAAGGGACTCATCCCAATGGGTGTCTTGTATGCTGTTCTATATGCCCACAGTGCATCCTGTAGTCTGGTGCTCCAGTCTTTTCTGTGAGACTTTACTATCTTTTGCAAGATACGTTTAATTTCTCTGTTTGACACCTCGGCTTGCCCATTAGTTTGGGGATGGTAAGCTGTTGCAACTTTATAGATTATCCCATGCTTCTTCATCAATCCTGTTAGTCTCCTGTTACAAAAATGGGTGCCATGATCGCTCACGATCGCTCGTGGTGATCCAAAGCGGCATATAATATGGTTTCTCACAAAGGAAACAACAGTGTTAGCATCATCAGTGCGGGTAGGAATTGCTTCCACCCATTTGGAAACATAATCTACAGCTAACAATATATAAAAATATCCACTAGAATTTGGAAATGGACCCATGAAGTCAATGCCTCAAACATCAAAAATTTCACAGAAAAGCATATATTGTTGAGGCATCTCATCCCTCTTGGATATGTTACCAAATTTTTGGCATAGGTGACAAGATTTACAAAACTCAGTAGCATCTCTAAAAAGAGTAGGCCACCAGAATCCACAGTCTAAGATTTTTCTAGCTGTTCGTTGAGGGCCAAAATGTCCTCCACTTTCAGATGAGTGACAGGCTTCTAAAATAGACTGGAATTCTGATTGAGGTATACAACGTCTAATTATCTGGTCAGCGCCACATCTCCATAAATATGGTTCATCCCATATATAATATTTAGACTCGCTTTTCAGCTTGTCTCTTTGATGTTTAGAAAAATGTGGAGGAAATGTGCGGCTAACTAAATAATTAGCAATAGGTGCATACCAAGGGACTACTTCAGATACTGCTTGCAGGTTGTCAAAAGGAAAATTATCATCTATAGGAGTAAAATCATCCTTAATATGTTCAAGGCGACTCAAGTGGTCTGCAACTAAATTTTGAGTACCACTCCTATCCTTGATTTCTAAATCAAACTCTTGTAACAGCAGTATCCAACGTATAAGTCTTGGTTTGGATTCCTTTTTAGCCAATAGATACTTTAGAGCTGCATGGTCAGAATACACTACTACTTTGCTACCAAGTAAATAGGCCCGGAATTTATCCAGAGCAAAAACAATAGCAAGTAGCTCTTTCTCAGTAGTAGTATAATTGGACTGGGCAGTGTCTAAAGTCTTAGACGCATAGGCAATAACAAAAGGATTTTTACCTTCATGCTGAGCTAGTGTTGCTCCTACTGCATGGTTGGAAGCATCGCACATGATTTCAAATGGCTGGCTCCAATCGGGTCCTCTCACAATTAGAGCTTGAGTTAGAGCAGTCTTTAGCTTATCAAATGCTTGTTTGCAATCCTCACTGAACTCGAACTCAATATCCTTTTGTAGTAATCTATATAAGGGAAGTGCCACCTTACTAAAGTCCTTAATAAATCTCCTGTAGAAACCTGCATGGCCAAGGAACGAACGGACTTCCCTCACAGAAGAGGGGTAAGGTAAACTAGAAATAACATTCACCTTTGCTGGGTCTACAGAAATGCCATTATTAGATACCACATGTCCCAATACAATCCCTTGTTTTACCATAAAGTGGCATTTTTCGAAATTGAATACAAGGTTTGTATTAATACATCTATCTAATACTCTAGATAATCCATCTAAGCAAAGGTTAAAAGAATCACCATAAACGCTAAAATCGTCCATAAAAACTTCCATACAGTCCTCAATAAGATTAGAGAAAAGACTCATCATGCACCTTTGGAAAGTAGCTGGTGCATTACACAAGCCAAAGGGCATTCTTTTATAAGCATAGGTTCCAAAAGGACATGTAAAAGTAGTCTTTTCCTGATCCTCAGGAGCTATATGAATCTGGAAATAACCTGTGTAACCATCTAAAAAGCAATAATGTGATTTACCTGACAGGCGATCCAGCATTTGATCAATGAATGGAAGTGGATAGTGATCCTTACGAGTAGCTTGGTTGAGACTCCTGTAATCAATGCAGACTCTCCAAGCATTCTGAACTCTAGTTGCTATGAGCTCTCCATGCTCATTTTTCACTGTAGTGACTCCGGACTTCTTGGGCACCACTTGCACTGGGCTTACCCATTCACTGTCTGAAATGGGATATATGATACCGGCCTCCAATAGTCTAGTCACTTCCTTTTTGACAACTTCCAAGATGGTAGGATTCAATCTTCTTTGTGGTTGACGGACAGGTCTTGCTCCCTCTTCTAAAAATATTCTGTGCTCGCATATTTGAGGGTTGATTCCCACTATATGTGCCAAACTCCACCCTATTGCCTTCTTATGCTTCCTCAACACATCAAGTAGCTGTTCTTCTTGTTGAGAAGTCAATTCTCTTGCAATAATAACCGGAAGCTTCTGCTCATCCTCAAGGTAAGCATATTTGAGATGTGGAGGGAGAGGTTTCAATTCTAACTTTTGATCATGGACAGGCTCTGGGTTATCTGGGGCTTCTGAAAATGGCGAACTGTCCTCATTGTCAGTTAAGAGGGTCCCCACACTTGGACCTTGTCCAGTGTGCCTCTCTTTAAACTCTTCCTTTTGAACTTCAGCCACACTTTAGTCTATGACATCACACTGGAAGATAGAACGATCTTCTGGGGGGTTGTCAATGACTCCATTCAGATTGAAGATTACTATGCGGCCATCTATTTCAAAGGAGTATGTCCCTGAAAAAGCATCCAATTTGAATTTTGATGTCTTCAGGAATGGTCTTCCAAGTAGGATTGATGATGGCTTATCTAAATCATTATGGGGCATCTCCAGGATATAAAAATCAGTGGGAAATGTGAGCCCTTTAATGTTCACCAAAACATCTTCAGCAACTCTAGCAACTGTAATAATGCTTTTATCTGCTAACACAAAACGAGCTGCCGACCTTTTTAAGGGAGGGAGCCTTAAAACATCATATATAGAAAAAGGCATTATACTGACACATGCTCCTAAATCACACATGCAATCATAAATTACTACACCACCAATAGTACAACTAACTATGCAAGGACCTGGATCACTACATTTTTCAGGTAATCCTCCTATTAAAGCAGATATAGAACTACCAAAAGGAATAGTTTCTAATTCAGTAATTTTATCTTTATGGATACAAAAGTCTTTTATAAACTTTGCATATTTAGGTACCTGCTGAATAACATAAAAAAGGGGAACAGTTACCATCAAAAAGGGGAACAGTTACCTCAACCTTTTTCAATATCTCTACCATTTTAGGATCAGGTTCCAGCTGCTTCCTAGGCTTCCTTGCAAGTTGTGGAAATGGAATAGGAGTAGTGTTTTCTGTGGTGCCTGCACCTTTTTGTGCCTCTTCCTGTGGTTGAGCTATCTCTTCTTCGGCTATGTCCTGTATATCCTCTTCCTCTTCAACATCTTCGATTTCTACCACCTCTTCAGCTGAGGCGTATTCTGGTGAGCTTGGTTCCTCCTGATTCCTCTCCTGCAATGTGGTTCCGGACCTCAGGGTGATGACATTAATTCCTCCCTTTGGATTGGGTAATGGTTGAGAGGGGATTCCAGTGGTGCTTGAAGGTTGGTTACTGGAATTTTGTGCTGAGCCAAGCTGTGTCATAAAAGCTTGCAGAGTAGAGGTGAAACCATTCAGACTGGCGTTAATACTGTTCACGATGGTATTTTCCATGGCCAGTTGTCTTTTCTCAAAAGCTTGTAATAATTCTTCATTAGAAGATACAGAAGAATGAGTAAATTGAGAGGTTTGCTGCTGATTGTTCGGTGGTCCTTGGTTTTGTCTCAGGTGAGGTGCTCGATATGGTTGATTTTGCTGCCTGTTGTTGTAATTATTCCACCTCTGATTTCCCTGATTATCTCTGCCTCCCCTATTATTGTTATCCCTCCAATTCTGGTTTGAATTGTCCTGCCATCCATGGTTATTATTTCTACTTTGATTGTACCCTTGGTTGGGGCGGTCATAGAAGTTGTGAGTGGATGCCACCATGTTGTCTTCTTGTTGGAGCTGCAGGCATTCATCAGTGTAATGGCTGTAATCAGCATAAATTCTGCAAATTCTTTGTGGAACTAGTTGTTGGTTTTGCTGCGGTTGAGTTTGCTGAGCTTGTTGATTTAACTGCATTTGCTTCAGCAGGTTGGTCATTTCACAGATGCTTCGATTTAGAGCAGCAGTCTCGATGCCAGAAGATAACTGCAACGGCCCTTGAACGGCCTTGCTTCTATCTGTGGTTCCGAGTAGATTCAGCTAAATCACTGATCAATTGCCAAGCTTCATCAGTGGTCTTGTACTTCTTCATAGACCCATTGCTGGCACTTTCCAATATGGTCTTATCTTGGGGTCTCATACCTTGTGTGACATAGCTGAGTAGCACGATCTTGTCGATCATGTGGTGGGGGCATGCTTCCAGAAGATTATTGAAGCACTCCCAGTATTCAAAGAGAGTCTCATTGTCATCCTGAACAATTGTAGAGATATCCTTCCTCATTTTATCAGTAACTTTGATGAGCGGATAATTTATACGCTTTTTGGCATTGTTTTTAGTATGTTTTTAGTATATTTTAATTAGTTTTTAGTTAAAATTCACTTTTCTGAACTTTACTATGAGTTTGTGTGTTTTTCTGTGATTTTAGGTATTTTCTGGCTGAAATTGGGGGTCCTGAGCAAAAATCTGATTCAGAGGCTAAAAAGGACTGCAGATGCTGTTGGATTCTGACCTCCCTGCACTCGAAGTGGATTTTCTGGAGCTACAGAAGCCCAATTGGCACGCTCTCAACGGCGTTGGAAAGTAGACATCCTGGGCTTTCCAGCAATTTATAATAGTCCATACTTTGCCCGAGATTTAATGGCCCAAACTGGCGTTGCAAATCAGCTTCAGAATTCCCAGCGTTTAACGCTGGAACTGGCATAAAAATTGGAGTTAAACGCCCAAACTGGCATAAAAGCTGGCGTTTAACTCCAGAAAAAGTCTCTACACATGAAATCTTCAATGCTCAGCCCAAGCACACACTAAGTGGACCCAGAAGTGGATTTTTATGTCATTTACTCATTTCTGTATACCCTAGGTTACTAGTTCACTATTAATAGGATCTTTTGACATTGTATCTGTACCTCATGACACTTTACACGTTTCTTTGTGTACATTCTATGGCATGAGTCTCTAAACCCCATGGCTGGGGGTGAGGAGCTCTGCTGTGTCTTGATGGATTAATGCAATTACTACTGTTTTTCA
>NC_029780.3:67728303-67729186 GCF_000817695.3 Arachis duranensis | reverse complement strand
ATGGCAGTAGCCACTGATCCTAATCCTCAAGAACAGATGATTGAGCTTAATCAACAATTACACCTGATGACAAAACAGTTAGCAGAATTTAAAGAGATGCTCCATGAAACTAAAATTGCTAACAAGAGCATAGAATTGCAGTTGAATCAAGCAAAACAGCAGATATCTAAACAGATAACAGAAGAATGTCAAGCAGTCCAACTGAGGAGTGGGAAGACATTGAATAACACTGCTCAAAGTAGCAAAAAGCCAAACAAGGAACAATTGACAGAGGATAACCAAACCACTGTTCAAAATCCCTCTGAGGACAGTAAGAGCCCAGAGAGGAGCACTTTTGGCGTTCAAACGGCAGAAAAGGGAGGAGAGCTGGCATTAAACGCCCATTCCCTACCCAATTTTGGCGTTCAAATGCCAGAGAAGGGAGAGAAGTTGGCGTTAAACGCCCAATCTTCACCCAATCCTGGCGTTCAGACGCTAAGGGAGGATTAGACACCTGAGAGTGCTGCCAGTAATCCCTCTAAAAAGGCTTCTTCAACCACTTCTGTAAGGAATAAACCTGCAGCAACTAAGGTTGAAGAATATAAAGCCAAGATGTCTTATCCTCAGAAACTCCGCCAAGCGGAACAGGATAAGCAATTTGCCCGCTTTGCAGACTATCTAAGGACTCTTGAAATAAAGATTCCGTTTGCAGAGGCACTTGAGCAAATACCTTCTTATGCTAAGTTCATGAAAGAGATCTTAAGTCATAAGAAAGATTGGAGAGAAACTGAAAAAGTATTTCTCACTAAAGAATGCAGTGCAGTAATTCTAAAAAGCTTACCAGAAAAGCTTCAAGATCCAGGAAGCTTTATGATACCATGCACATTAGAAGGTGCTTGCACCA
>NC_029780.3:67725268-67727171 GCF_000817695.3 Arachis duranensis | reverse complement strand
AGCTCCTGTCTTAATCACCTAGAACTTGTCCTGAAAAGGTGCCAAGAGACTAACCTAGTTTTAAACTGGGAGAAATGTCACTTTATGGTGACTGAGGGAATTGTCCTTGGGCACAAAATTTCAAGCAGGGGAATAGAGGTGGATAAGGCAAAGGTAGAGGTAATTGAAAAATTACGACCACCTGCCAATGTTAAGGCAATCAGAAGCTTTCTGGGGCATGCAGGATTCTATAGAAGGTTTATAAAGGATTTTTCGAAAATTGCAAAACCTTTGAGCAACATGCTAGCTGCTGACACACCATTTATGTTTGACACACAGTGTCTGCAGGCATTTGAGACCCTGAAAGCCAAGCTGGTCACAGCACCAGTCATCTCTGCACCAGACTGGACATTGCCATTTGAACTAATGTGTGATGCGATTGGACATTGCCATTTGAACTAATGTGTAATGCCAGTAACCATGCCATTGGTGCAGTGCTGGGACAGAGGCATGACAAGCTTCTGCACGTCATTTATTATGCAAGTTGTGTTCTAAATGATGCACAGAAGAATTACACAACCACAGAAAAAGAGTTACTTGTAGTGGTCTATGCCATTGACAAGTTTAGATCCTATCTAGTGGGATCCAAAGTGATTGTGTACACTGACCATGCTGCTCCTAAATACTTACTCACAAAGCAGGATTCAAAACCCAGGCTTATAAGATGGGTGTTGCTTCTGCAAGAATTTGATATAGAAATAAGAGACAGAAAAGGGACAGAGAACCAAGTAGCTGATCATCTATCCTGAATAGAACCAGTAGCTGGGGCGTCCCTCCCTTCTACTGAGATCTCTGAGACTTTCCCAGATGAGCAACTCTTTGCCATTCAGGAAGCTCCATGGTTTGCAGATATTGCAAATTATAAAGATGTGAGGTTCATACCCTAGGAGTACAGCAGAGTGCAAAGAAAGAAATTAATTTCAGATGCCAAGTACTACCTATGGGATGAGCCGTATCTCTTTAAGAGATGTGCAGACGGAATGATCCGCAGATGTGTACCCAGAGAAGAAGCACAAAGGATCCTATGGCACTGCCATGGATCACAGTATGGAGGACATTTTGGAAGTGAGCGAACAGCCACTAAAGTCCTCCAATGTGGCTTCTACTGGCCTACTCTCTATAGAGATGCCCGAGAGTTTGTGCGTAACTGTGACAGCTGTCAAAGAGCTGGTAACTTGCCTCACGGATACGCCATGCCTCAACAAGGGATCTTAGAGATTGAGTTGTTTGATGTATGGGGGATTGACTTCATGGGTCCATTCCCACCATTATACTCAAACACTTACATTCTGGTGGCAGTGGACTATGTATCTAAGTGGGTAGAAGCAATTGCTACACCCACTAATGATACCAAGACCGTGTTGAAATTCCTCCAGAAACACATCTTCAGCAGGTTTCGTGTTCCCAGAGTACTAATCAGTGACGGGGGCACTCATTTCTGTAATAAACAGCTATACTCTGCTATGGTCAGATATGGAATTAGCCACAAAGTGGCAACTCCGTATCATCCACAGACAAATGGGCAAGCTGAAGTCTCTAACAGAGAGTTAAAAAGAATCCTGTCCTCCAGAGTCTTTAAGCTAGGACAAAAAGTTCTGCTATTCAACTCTAGGCTCAGATTGTTCCCAGGAAAGCTTAAATCTCATTAGAGGGGTCCGTATGTGATTACAGGAGTATCACCATATGGATATGTTGAGCTCCAGGATGCTGAGTCTGACAAAAAGTTCATTGTTAATGGACAGAGGATCAAGCATTATCTTGAAAGCAATTTTGAGCAAGAATACTCAAAACTGAGACTTGAGTGATTCTCAGTGAAGGTCCAGCTAAAGACAGTAAAGAAGCGCTTGCTGGGAGGCAACCCAGT
>NC_029780.3:67724920-67725079 GCF_000817695.3 Arachis duranensis | reverse complement strand
TTAAATGCCAGAATGGGCACCATTCTGGGCGTTTAACGCCAGGTGTGCAGCATCCTGGGCGTTTAGCAAACGGCCCAATGACAAAGGGAATTCTGGCGTTTAACGCCAGCCAGGGCACCTGGCTGGGCGTTAAACGCCCACAATGGCTAGCAAATGGGC
>NC_029780.3:67723581-67724814 GCF_000817695.3 Arachis duranensis | reverse complement strand
CAAGATTTTGCTTTCCAATCAAAATTTTTTTCAAACTTTCCTTTTTTGACCCATACTTTTCTACATAAACACATTTCAACCTTTCATCATTCACCTTCAAATCTTCAAAAATCAAAATCATTCTTCAAATCTCTCTCAAATCAATCCCAAATCTTATTCAAAAAACCCACCCTTCTCTCAAATTCTCTCCATATCTTCTCAAATCTCCTTCCAATTTTTCGAAATCTCTTCGCCCCCCCTTATAAAAACACGTTCGGCCTCCTTGTTCCCCCACACCATTCGAATTTGCTCTTCTTTTCTCTCTCTCTTCTTTCCTTTCTTTTGCTTGAGGACAAGCAAACCTCTAAGTTTGGTGTGCTTTTCCGTGATCACTAAGCCAAGATTCATCAAGATCATGGCTCCTAAGGGAAAACAAACCAAATTAAGAGGAAAGAAAGAGAATAATCCAAAGAATCTTTGGAATCAAGAGAAGTTCTTAACCAAAGAACATGAAGACCATTATCACAAAATAATGGGTCTGAGGTCAGTGATCCCGGAAGTTAAATTTGATCTGAAAGAAGATGAATATCCGGGGATCCAAGAGCAAATTCGAAACAGAGGATGGGAAGTTCTAACCAATCCTGAGATAAAGGTTGGAAGAAATTCTCCCTGGAACTAAGTGGATAACCAATTCTAAGGGTGTCCCAAACCAACTCAAGAGGGGAGACCTCAAATCAATTGCAAGAGGTTGGCTAGACTTTATTGGGCATTCCATATTGCCCACTAGCAACCGTTCTGAGGTCACTATCAAGAGAGCAGTGATGATTCATTGCATTATGCTTGGAAAGGAAGTGGAGGTTCATCATCTGATTGCTTGTGAGATCTACACAATTACAAATAAGAATTCCACTAAAGCCAAACTGGCTTACCTAAGCTTGATCTCCTTGCTCTGTAAAGAGGCTGGGATAAAGATGGAAGTAGATGAATTCATACCCATTGAACATCCAATCACCAAGAAGTCAATGGAAGGACAAATGCAAGACAACTCTATCAAAAGGAGGGCGCAGGAGTTCCTCCCTGAATTTCCTGAAATTGGCTACTGGGCCAGCCTAGAAGCATCTATCACCAAGTTGCAAGAAACTATGGAGCAACTTAAGGAAGAACAGCAGAATTAGAACTGCATGCTCTGCAAATTGCTGAAGGAACAAGAGAAGCAGGGGCGTGAACTTCAAGAACTGAAATGCCAAAAATTCT
>NC_029780.3:67704840-67721846 GCF_000817695.3 Arachis duranensis | reverse complement strand
ATTCAGCTAAATCACTGATCAATTGCCAAGCTTCATCAGTGGTCTTGTACTTCTTCATAGACCCATTGCTGGCACTTTCCAATGTGGTCTTATTTTGGGGTCTCATACCTTGTGTGACATAGCTGAGTAGCACGATCTTGTCAATCATGTGGTGGGGGTATGCTTCCAGAAGATTATTGAAGCACTCCCAGTATTCAAAGAGAGTCTCATTGTCATCCTGAACAATTGTAGAGATATCCTTCCTTAGTTTATCAGTAACTTCAGATGGGAAGAATTTCTCCAGGAACTCCTTTCTGAGTGTATCCCAGTTGGATACGTTTGCTAAAGGTTGAGTGTAGTACCACTCTCTTGCTTTTCCCTCAAGAGAGAACGGAAAAGCTTTCAGCAGAATTGAAGTTTCATCAGCGCCATCACACCTGACAGTAGAACAGGCTGCCTGGAAATCTCTCAAGTGCTTGATAGGCTTTTGAGCAGGTAGGCCATGAAACTTCGGCATCAAATATAGCAGTGCGGTCTTTATTTCAAAATCCGTAGCTACCGCTAGATGATGCGCTTGAAACGGTTGCAGTGTAAAATCAGGAGCTCATTCCTCCTGAATGGTAATTCTTCTAGCTGCCATGTTTTCTGCACGTAAAACAACCGAATCAGTAGAACGGGGGCTGGTTTCTTCCTCAGACTCACTTTCAAATCCGCCCTCAGAGCGGATTAACCTGCGCTGTTCTCGCCTTATTCGTGAAATTATTCTTTCAATTTCAGGATCGAATATTAGCAAGCACGGATCAGGAAGTGAACGTGTCATTTGACGGAAGAAACATGCAGCTCATAGTAGCAAAATTAAACAAAAATGAAGAAACACGCAGCTCATAGTAGCAAAATTAAAAAAAATGCAAATAAATAAATTCTAATTAATAAAATAAGCACTCTATTGCAACTCCCCGGCAACGGCGCCAAAAATTGATGGAGTGCAGAAGCTGGTGAATTAAAAATTTATTAAAATGGTTACGTTGCAAGTATAGTTCTTAACTCACCGAAAATCTGCCTATCAATTTAGAAATATGTCACTGAAAGTTTAAATTAAAATTACTGGGAGTTTTAAGTCCCAGGTCGTCTCCCTAAAATTACTGGGAGTTTTAAGTCCCAGTTCGTCTCCCAACGAGTTGCAGAAAAATGTGCTGTTTTATTAATCAGATATTCCAAAAAGAGTTAAGCTAAGTAAATTGGGATTTAAATTGAGGAATTTTAAATAATAAAAATAAGAGGCCTTGACTGGGAATTGATTGGTTAGAATCTCTATCATTGATGGTGTGATTGTAAGATTAATTTATAATTAATAGTCGTTCTGTTTGGTTATCCCTTACTAGGTAAGAGAAAGTCAAACAAGTAGAAATGCTAGATCTGTTCACAAGTTGCAACCCACTTAGTTCAGAGGGATTGGCGTCGGTGATAGGATAGCAATCCAACATTTAACCCAATTACAAATTTTTCTTTCAATCCTTCTAACTCAAGAGTTCCTTTTAATTAACTCCCCATTAAGTAATGAAACTACTCACGCATTGTAAATAAAGAATCCATGGCACATGAAAGGGAATTAAAAGAAGACATGATTATTGGAATGGAATTTAAATTAAAAAGAAATATTCCTTGTATTAATTAATCATAAAAATATCTGAATGACAAAATTGAACATAACAAAGAAAATGGAAGAATAAAACCAAGTTAAGAGAACAAACTAGAGTGATGAAATCTTGATGAGGAAAATAACTCTTCTCAATGTCCCAATGCTAACATCAATTGAAAATTAAAATTCTTAAAACTAGAGAGAAAAAAACCTAAAAGAGTCAAAAACTAGATCTAAACTACTTAATGAATGTTTTCTCTGTTGTTTCTGCATATTCTCTGAGTCTGGTCTGCTGTTCCGGGCCAAAAACTGGGCCGAAATAGGGTCGAAAATCGCTGGTTTCAGATTCTGCAGTTTATGCAGATCGCGCATGTCACGCGATCGCGTAGTCTATGCGGACGCGTCGCTGGCGCTTTTCCTCTTCACGCGTTCGCGTCGTCCATGCTACCACGTTGCTTGTGCTTTCCAATCCGCGCGGTCGCGCAAGCCATGCGGCCGTGTCACTGCGATTTGCGCTCCTTCACGCGGTCGCGTGAGCCATGCGACCGCATCACTTTTCGCTGGTTATCTCCTCAAACTCTTATATTCCTTCCATTTTTGCTAGCTTCCTCTCCAATCTCCGTCTCATTCATGCCCTATAAAGCCTGAAACGCTTGACACACAGATTACGGCATTGAATGGAACAAAGGAGAATTAAAATTAAATAATTAAAGTCTCTGGGAAGCAATTTTCAAACATGTAATAAATTCAGGAAGGAAATCTAAATGCATGCTAACTTGATGAATAAGTGGGTAAGGATCACGACAAAACCACACAATTAAACACAATATAAACTATAAAATAGTGGTTTATCATATACCCCAAAGGGGTGATTGAAAACCTTTTAGTAAAGGTTGACAAGTTCATCTTTCCTACAGACTTTGGGATCCTGGATTCAGCAGAGAATGAGAATGACTCCATAATACTTGGTCGACCATTTTTGGCCACTGCTAGAGCCATCGTAGATATAGAGCAAGGAGAGCTAACCCTCAGGATGCATGAGGAAAGCATTACCTTGAAAGTGTTTCCAACAACACAGTAGAGCAGAAGAATGAGCAGGTATAAGGAGGAGAAGGAATTCAAAAAGAAGCCGGGATGATAAACAAAAAGGGAGGTATCACAACTAAAGCCACTATCAAGGAAGAAAGATTAACAAGAAAAAAAAAGAAAAACAAGAAGAAGGCTCACAAAGGGTGGAAGAATAAAAAAATCCCAACTGAAGGATTTTCCAAAGGTGACAAGGTGCAATTAGTATATCAACAGCTGGGAACAAAAGATCACTACACTGTTAACCAAGTACTCTCTCTCGAGCACATTGAAATTGAGCATCAAGGCACACAAAGGAGGCTTACACTGAGGGGGGACAAGCTCTGACATTTCAGCCATCAACCACCCTAAGGGGATCAATGTCAAGCTAGTGACAATAAAGAAGCGGTTGTTGGGAGGCAACCCAACCTGAGGTAGTTTTCTTTTCATAAGCTTTTCAATAAAAAGGTTGTATGATTGGTATGTATTGCAAGGATCTAAGTTTGGTGTTTCACACCAAAACAATTTAAGAGAGAATGAAGGACTTTAAGTTTGGTGTTCCACCAAAAATTTATCTAAAAACACGTTCTCACTTTCTGCCTAATGCTAGCTCCAAGCAATCAGACAAATCATTTAACCATTTAGCTGTTTTCTAGTTCATAGTTACATAACCTTTGGCAAGGCTAAGAGAATCTATAATTGGTTAACTTGTTGCATCAGAGGTAATGGCAAGGAATTAAGTTTGGTGTTCCCACACCAAAATAAATCCAAAAGACACACTCAATTTATGCATACTAACCATTCATTTAAGGGGTTGAGAAGCAAGCAACTTTTGAGAATTATGCAAGAAATTAGCCAACAATTGAAGACAATTTGCATTGTGACTCAAAAAGGATACAACAAGAGGAAGAATGAAAAGCTGCAACCCAAAAGGTTGTATCTACACTTAATCCTTGTTGTTGTTAAATGTTTTAATTCAGGAATTCTTGTATGTCTTGCTAAAGTGTTCATCTAGTTGCAAGTGAAGTTGTTTGATTAAGTATGTTGATCTGCATAAGTGTTTGTCATCCATTACATAGCTTTGAATTTTGTTTTGTTTCCCCTGCTGTTTGAATAAAAGAGAGATGTTTGACTTAGAAAAGTAATTGTTCAATGTTGCAAAAGTTAGAATGAAAGTTAGTGGTGGTATGTGTTTGATTCAATTATTAGCTCATAGAATAAATGCTGTATAATGACATGTTACTTGAAGCTTAAGCTAGTTTGCTGCTATGATCCTTCAATTAATGAAAGTCCCTTGAAAATAAATCAAAACCAAAAGAAAAAGAAGAAGAAAAAGCCAAAAGCTGGCAAAGAAACAAATAATAAGGCTAGACACCAATAGCTTGGACCCTAGGACACATGCCTGTGGTGTTTTTGTACTAGGATATGCTTGGACAAGTAAGTTCTAAGGAGTATTTCAAAACTTGGCCACTTAGATCAACTGATTTGGGATTGCCAACTGAAAGTCCACAATAAAGAGCAACCTAGCTACAAAACATTTAGTTATCCAAAGAGATGCTGGGCATCAATGATCCTAGGAAGAAAAAGGTGAGCCATGTGTCTGTGGTGAAGAAATGTTGAGTGAAATTAAGCCAAAGGCCACTCCAACATTTGCCACCAAGCCTTCAATAAATAATAAGCTCTCTAATGCAAAAGAAAAAAGAAAAAGCTAACAAGGGAAATAAGCAAAAAGTAAGGTATTGTAGCAGCAACCTTGGTGAACCCTTTAGGAGACATTGTTTGTTTTGACAGCAAGTAATAAATGAACTACTATTGATCTGCATAAAATCCCATAAACCAAATTCAACTATCTGCTTAATAAGGACATATATACTTCTCTATTTCATTCTATCTTCTCTTATGTTTAGTGCTTGCTTGGGGACAAGCAAGATTTAAGTTTGGTGTTGTGATGACAAGTCATTATATGCCTATTTTTCAAGCTAATTTCACTTGTTTCACTAGTTTTTATGCACTTTCTTGCATTCTAAGTAAGTGATTTGGAATGGAAATGCATGGTTTCTTTGAATCAAACAACCACCATTTAATTGATGCTAAATCATGAGGTTTAAGCTAAATTTTATTGATTTTTAATTATTTATAAACATTGTGAATTTGGTGATACTTTGATTGGTTGTTTTGATTATTTGTAGATGAAGAAAAGAAGAAAACAAGAAAGCGTGGCTTAAGAAGCGTGACTCAATGAAGAAGAAAGTGTGGCAAAGAAAATGAGGAAGCGTGGCTGATAAACCACTATTTTATGATTTATCTTGTGCTCAATTGAGTGGATTTTATCAACTCTTTACCCACTTATTCATAATATTTGCATAGTTTTATATTTCCTTCCTGATTTTGTACTATGATTGAAAACGTGCTTCTTTGATCTTATATTTGCTTATTATTAATCCTCTCTTATTACCATTAGATGCCTTGATATGTGTGTTAAGTGGTCTCAGAGATTACAGGGCAGGAATGGCTCAGAGGATGGAAAGGAAGCATGCAAAAGTGGAAGGAATACAAGAAGTTGGAGAAATTGCTAAGTTGTCCAGCCTGACCTCTTTGCACTCAAACGGCTATAACTTTAGCTACAGAGGTCCAAACGACGCGGTTCTAGTTGCGTTGAAAAGCTAACATCTGGGCTTCGATTTGATATATAATTTGCTATAGCTGCCCCGACGCCAGGCGACGCGAACGTGTGGGTCACGCGGACGTGTGACCTGGCAAGAACACAACCCACGCGGCCGCATGAGTCATGCGGCCGCGTCACTTTTCCGCGACTTGTACGTACCAGAATACGCTGGGGGCGATTTTTGGGCTGTTTTTAACCCAGTTTGCGGCCTAGAAAACACAGATTAGAGGCTATAAAGTGGGGGAATCCATTCATTCATGAGGAGGCTCTCACATTCACAATTTTAGGAGTAGATGTAGCTTTTAGAGAGAGAGGCTCTCTCCTCTCTCTTAGGATTAGGATTTAGGATTTCTCTTAGTTTTAGGAGTGACTCTCAATCCCAGGTTCAATGTTCTTTTACTTTATATTCCTCTTTTTACTTTCAGATGCTTCAATGCTTGTATTAGATATGTTGCCTATTTGGCTTATGCTACATTCATGTTATGATTTTCTTAATTAATATTATTTGAGGTAATTCAAATTTAAGATTGCTTTGCTCTGTTTAAGATTGCTTTCAATTTAATTTAGATATTTTTCTCCCTTTTGGCCTTGGTTAAATAATGTTAATTTTTATTGCTTGAAAATATACCTGTGCACATTGCCCAAACTCCAAATTTCTCAAAACCCCAAATTTACAATCTCCATAACCAATAATAAGAATATACCTTCCTGCAATTTCTTGAGAAGACGACCCGAGGTTTGAATACTCGATTATCAATTTCAAAGGGGTTTGTTACTTGTGACAACCAAAACGTTTGTATGAAAGGACTTTTGAAGGTTTAGAAACTATACCTGCAACGAGGATTTATCCATAAATTTCTAGACCACACAAAAGTTCTCTCATCAAAATGGCGCCGTTGTCGGGGAATTGCAAACGTGTGCCTTATTATTGGTTATTTTAAATATTTGCTTTTTGATTTGTTTTTATTTTTATTTTTATTTGCTTTTTGATAAATTAAGAGGTTATTGATTTTATTTTAAAATTTTTATCTTATCTTATCTTATTTTAAAAATCAAATTTAAAAATTTTCAATTTTCAAATTTCAAAAAAAAAATTCAAATTTCAAAAATTAAAAATTCAAATTTCAAAATTTAAAATTCAAATTTCAAAATTTAACTTTCAAATTCAAAATTTAAATAACCTTTTAATTTCAATTTGTTTTTATTTTTGTTTTTAATTTTTTTTATTTGCTATCATGAACTCTCACCCTTTTGGCTATGAGTCTGGTTACAATAATGTTGCAGGAAGAAGAAATTACAATGAGAACAGGCATCAAGGTTGGAACAATCAAAGATGGGAGGAGCCACAAGGACTTGATCAATCCTCATGGCAACAACCACCTCCAATGGACTATCAACAACCACCACCATATGCATATGAACCCTTTCCTCAACATAACTTTGGACCACCAAACTCACAAGCCCCTTTCTGCCATTCACCTCCATATGACCCTAACCCTCAACCACCATACCAATCACCTTATGAGCCATATGAACCATATATAGAACCACCCTAATTCCAACCTAATTACTCCCAAGAACCACCACTTCAATATTCATCATCTCCATATCCATCAATCCAAGAGCACTATGATCCTACTTATGAAAGCCGAGTACATCAAGAGAAAAAGGATTGTTTCAAGGAAACAGTGGATCGATTTCAGGCAACCATTCAACAACTGGAGCAAGTAGTAATTCAATGGGTTTTTAGGCGCTCAAATATACAAGGATCAGCCACAGCTCCATGTGGACAGTCTACTGAAGAGCGTAGCATAACGGAGATACCAGAAACCCCAGTGGACAAGACAGAGAATGAATTCGTACTAGAACAAGTAGAAGACGCTGTCATTGTTCAAGAAGAAGAAGAAGTGGTTGAAGACTTAGGAGATGTAGAACCTCCATGGGAAAGTCAAGACATAGAGCCTCCTTCCAAGACGGTTGAAATTGATGCTGAGGAGGGTGTACAACCTCCAAAGCATATCATAGTTGAAGACTTGGAAGAGGTTGATCAAGAGATAGAGATTCAAGAAGAAGAAGCACAACCTATCATGCCCTTGGAAAGCAATGAAGAGGAGATTGAATTGAAAGAGAGCTACCAAGAGGAAGAGGTTGAAATTGAAGAAGCTTGCAAAGAGGTGGTAATTATCAGAGAGGAGCACAAGGGAGTGGAGCTTGCAATTTCATTAAAAATACCTCCCCCTAAGTTGCCATCATCCTTCACAACATTCAAGTGGGTGAAATTCATATCCCTTAGATTTCTAATCCCACTTGAATATGGGCTACTGGAGACGGATGGTCAACTTAGAGCTCTTTGTGGCATCAAGAGTAAGAGGAAGATGGTCAGTGGTAAGAATTGTCCTGCAAAGTTCATCATGGTTGGAATCTTTAAGTTTAAACGCAAAGGTTGGTATAAAGCTTAACTGAATGGGTCTAGGAAGCTGTTTGGTCACTGCAGTGAGAATTCAGATCACCTTTCACCCGGCTGGAAAAATGCAGATCGAGACAAAAATGGGTGTAAAAGTAAAGTTTGGGATCCTAGAATCTGTTCTGGCATTTGTCACCTCGGGAGCCTAAGAATCTGTTTGAAGCTTCTTAAGGGCTTTACATGCTTAGTTTGGGATCTCGGAGGACACTGGAATCACAAACATTGGTGGAGATTCCTGGATGAGTTCAAGCACAAGCCACCATAACAGGAAGAAAAGGATTTACGCACGCGACGCTTCCGCGTCGTATGTGCGTTAGGAGGAAAAGAAATTGAACAGAGAGTTACGCAGAAGCAGGGCTGGAGGCGTGCCAAGGGCACAAATCGTCCCACGTGACCGTATCGCTGATGTGGCCGCGTCATTTGCAAAATGGCTTCCCCACGCGTCCGCGTCACCCACGCGACCGCGTGGCCCTGGATTTGGACGTAACAAGGTGTATGGCCGAAAGTTGAGCTGGAATTGGGCTGGACTCGTGCTGGAAGCCCAAGCCCTACCACGCGACCGCGTGCCCCACGCGGCCGCGTCATTTTAAGAAAAAGGCCACCTGCGCGATCGCGTCGACCACGCGACCGCGTCACCCTGGATTTTGGCAATACTAAGTTTTGAACAGAGAGTTGTGCAACCGCGAGGCTGCACTCGCGCCACTAGCACAAATCAAGTCACGCGATCGCGTGCCCCACGTGTCCGCGTCACCTAACCTTATTGCGCACCACGCAACCGCGTCACCCACGCGACCGCGTCGCCAGCTCGCACAACCTCTCCAGATTAGTGCCGATTTTCTTATCTTTTCTTCTCCGAATCCTTATTCTTCTTATCTTTTCTTATTTCTTTCTTCTTCCTTTCTTATTTTCTCTTACTTCCATTCTATTTTATTTAATTTATTTGCATACTTTCATTCATTGCATTTTTTTTATTTTGTGCATATTTTTATTTTCTTTTATAAATTTGTTATTTTGGTGTTAAAAATTTAATTGGGAAATTATTTTCTTGTAAATTATTATGAAATTGTTTGACAATTATATATTACTTTTTGAAGGGTTGCTAGCATGTTCAATTTAATACTTTCAATAGCTGTGTTTGTGAAAAAGCCCATATGGCATTATGGACTTCTCTATTATACTTTATACTATTCAATGCTTGCTTTTCATAAACTCCCTTTACTATTTTATTAATTGAATATAATTGTCAATACAAACATGGTGATTTATTACAAGTGATGTTTGGTCTATGCCACTCATGCCCTTTGCCGGCATGCTAATAAACACCTTGCATTCACTTGTCCTTATATGCACTAGCTATTTTCAATTGATGGCTTTTCACATGTACTCGCGAGCATGTGTTAATGTCAATTACATCCTAATGTGCATCCATCACCACTCTTCCATTCTCTTCCTTGCTATATATCTATTTGAATTTAATTTACTTTCTCTTCCCTTCTTCAGGATGGCCACCAAGGAAGGAAAGGAGAAAGCTACTCCCAAACCGCCGGCAAAGAAAGGAACAAAAAGAGCTCAGCTGAGAAACCACAACCCCCATCCACTTGCATATCTCAGCATGCACCGAGAACGGTGCAATCTTTAAGTGTGGGGAGGTCGATACTGATATCCATGGGTTAGTTATTTCTTGACTCAACACCAAAAATTTTTTATTTTATTTGTTTGTTCATTGTTGTATTTGCATAATTGATTGCATATTTGTTTGATTTTTTTTTTGTATATTTTACCACTTGGTTGAAGTAATATTTTCTTTTCCAAGAAACCTTTTAAAGTATTTCACTAATTTGAATAAAATTTTTTGTTACACTTGTTTGAAGAAATATTATATTGGAACATGGTTTAGAGCTCGAACACACAAAACCTGTAAGATTTTTGAGCCTAATTGATTGGTTGCATTTTATCAACCAATAATTTATTTTTGATGTGTGTTTTTCTCTCTAAAATTGTGATCTTTGTCTTGCTTAATTCTATATTTCCTTTATTTGATATATATATGCACTTACATGATTGAGGCCTTTGTTTCACTGAGCTCACATACCCATATGGCCTTACCTTTCATTATCCCTTGCACACCAATTTTGAGCCTATTATACCCATTTGTTCTTTACTTTAGCACATCATCAACTCTAAGCGAAAAACAATAATGTCCTTAATTTAAATCCTTGGTTAGCTTAGAGTAGTGAAAGTGCTTATGATTTAAGTGTGGGAAAATTGTGTTTGGAAACATTTGGTTTGAGAATTGAGTATGTTAGAAATTTCTTAAAATGTGAAAGAAATGTTTAGGACATTTTATGCATTCAATAATTTAATCATATGCATTGAGAAAAACAAAAGAAAAATAATATAAAAAAAGAGAGAAAAATAAAAGAAAAAGAAAAGAAAAGAAAGAAAAAGAGCAAATAAAAGGGGACAAAATGCCCCAAAGTGAGTGGTGAAAGCAATGCATATGAGTTGTACTTGAAATTAGAATGTATGAATATGTGAAAAACATAGTTAATGGATGGTTAGATGTTGTATTATGATTACATGGATTGTCTAAGTTAGGTGGAAAAGTTTAAGTTAATTAAGGATTAAGATTTTTAGTCCACTTGGCCAAATACAATCCTACCTTGACCCTAACCCCATTACAACCCTTAAAAGACCTCTTGATATGTGTATTTATGCATTAAATTTTTGTTGATTGTTAGATGAAGAGCAAGCCTTAGAAATCAAGGTTAGTAGAGAATTGAGAGAGTCGAACCTTAAACACTTGAATGATTAGAGTGTATACACTTCCAATGAGGGTTCGATGCTTGATTCTTTGTTCCCGGCTTTCATGAGCTATTTTCTTCTGCAAGTTTACTTTTACTTCATTTTTATGATTTGAATCAGTGAAATCCAGTTCATATATGTTCTTGAAAGATTTATTTATTTTTAACCAAGTAGGTAGAAACATTCTGCATGTAGTTGCATTCATATAGATAAGATCGTATTTCATATTAATCTACCATTCCTCTTCATCTTTATAGTTTCTTTTGAGCTTAGCATGAGGACATGCTAGTGTTTAAGTGTGGGGAGGTTGATAAACCACTATTTTATGGTTTATCTTGTGCTCAATTGAGTGGATTTTATCAACTCTTTACCCACTTATTCATAATATTTGAATAGTTTTATATTTCCTTCTTGATTTTGTACTATGATTGAAAATGTGCTTCTTTGATCTTATATTTGCTTATTATTAATCCTCTCTTATTACCATTAGATGCCTTGATATGTGTGTTAAGTGATCTCAGAGATTACAGGGCAGGAATGGCTCAGAGGATGGAAAGGAAGCATGCAAAAGTGGAAGGAATACAAGAAGTTGGAGAAATTGCTAAGCTGTCCAGCCTGACCTCTTTGCACTCAAACAGCTATAACTTTAGCTACACAGGTCCAAACGACGCGGTTCCAGTTGCGTTAGAAAGCTAACGTCCGGGGCTTCGACTTGATATATAATTTTCCATAGCTGCCCTGACACCAGGCGACGCGAACGCGTGGGTCACGCATACGTGTGACCTGGCAGGAACACAACCCGCGCGACCACGTGAGCCATGCGGCCGCGTCACTTTTCCGCGACCTGTACGTACCAGAATACGCTGGGGGCGATTTCTGGGCTGTTTTTAACCCAGTTTGCGGCCCAGAAAACACAGATTAGAGGCTATAAAGTGGGGAAATCCATTCATTCATGAGCAGGCTCTCACATTCACAATTTTAGGAGTAGATGTAGTTTTTAGAGAGAGAGGCTCTCTCCTCTCTCTTAGGATTAGGATTTAGGATTTCTCTTAGTTTTAGGAGTGACTCTCAATCCCAGGTTCAACGTTCTTTTACTTTATATTCCTCTTTTTACTTTCAGATGCTTCAATGCTTGTATTAGATATGTTGCCTATTTGGCTTATGCTACATTCATGTTATGATTTTCTTAATTAATATTATTTGAGGTAATTCAGATTTAAGATTGCTTAGCTCTGTTTAAGATTGCTTTCAATTTAATTTAGATATTTTTCTCCCTTTTGGCCTTAGTTAAATAATTGGTGACTCTTGAGTTATCAAACTCATTGTTGATTGAGAATTGGAATTCTTCAAGAATTAATTCATCCACTTAACTTACCTTCATAGTTAGAGGTTAATAAAGTGGGAGAAAAATCCAATTCTCATTACAATTGATAAGGATAACTGGGATAGGACCTCCAATCTTCATACCTTGCCAAGAGTTTATTTTACAGTTATTTATTAATTTTTATTGCTTGAAAATATACCTGTGCACATTGCCCAAATTCCAAATTTTTCAAAACCCCAAATTTACAATCTCCATAACCAATAATAAGAACATACCTCCCTGCAATTCCTTGAGAAGACGACCCGAAGTTTGAATACTCGGTTATCAATTTCAAAGGGTTTTGTTACTTGTGACAACCAAAACGTTTGTATGAAAGGACTTTTGAAGGTTTAGAAACTATACTTGCAACGAGGATTTATCCGCAAATTTCTGGACCATGCAAAAGTTCTCTCATCAGTGGCGCATGGAAGGTGGAAGCACACTACTCTCCCCAGGAGCCCAATGCTCTCCAAGGGAGCACAACAATGAACGAAGCATGCAAAGCTTCAATGCTCTGCCCTCACTTGAGAGCGGAGCACAAACTTAAGCCAAGAAACAAGGAAGAGCAAAACGTTGCTCTGCTCTCCTTGAGAGCATTATCGGGCTCCATCCAAAACAATTCAAAGAAAAAAAGGTTTGCCAATGCTCTCCCTAAGGATCGAACCAAGCACCTAAGGGAGGAAGGGGAGCGCTACTCACAGGGAAAATAAGCCACACTTGGCCAAAATGTCACCTCCAAGGATCGAACACAGCACCTTGAGGAAGCAAGGAGCAAGTCGCTACAAGAAACCAAGGAAATTTGCACCAAAAAGCCACCCAGCAAGTTTCGAACTTGAGACCTCCCCTTGGAAGCACCAATGCTCCGCTCCCAAGGATAGCAGAGCGTAACATTGACTCGGCCAGGGGGGCTTGGAGCGCGCAAGACATGAGCACAAGCCACTGCTCCGCTCTCCACAAGAGCAGGGCAATCTCCTGATGCCTCTCCAAGCCTTAGTGCAACAAGGATCTCTATCATAAGCCACTGCTCCGCTCTCTACAAGAGCAGAGCAGCCTCCTTGGAGCAACTTGGGCTGAAATTCAATTAAAAAATCCAACTTAATTCATTTCTTCACCAAATTAAAAGCCCATCCAAATTCTAAAATCCAAGAATAGAAAGTGTATAAATAGAGGATAGTTTGATTTAGTTAGAAGCTTTTACCTTCTCTTTAGACACCTCTAGACTTTACTTAAGAATTTTCTTTCACAAACTTTCATTTGGAGCTTTTACTTTTAAATTTAGATCTTAGAGAATTGGGAAGGGGAATTGATCTCTCTTCTTCCTTGTTCTTGCTTAAGCACTTTTTATTTTTCTTGCTTTGGATCTTGGGTGGAGAATTGAAGAACTTCTATTTCAATCTCACCTTGAGATCTCTTATTTACTTTTTCTGCATAATTGAATTTCAATTTCTGTTTACTACTTCATCTCTTCTTTTCTTCTGCAAATTACTTTTCCATTCTCCTTTGCAATTGTTCTTATTGGATCAAGGAAGGATTTGAGATCTAGACTTGTTTTCTAGTCTCTTCCACTCTTGAGATCTTTAACCATCTTTTATTTTGCTGCAATTAAGCACAAGTCATTTTCTATTTTACGTTTCAAAGCATTCTACCTTTACTATTTGAGATCTACTTCATTTCAATTCATCTTCTACTCTTCTGTTTAATGAGATTTACTTGTTCTTGTCTAAATTCTGCAATCCCAATTCCCAATTCCTTTTATAATTCAAGCAATTTACATTTCTTGCATTTTAAGCTTTAGTCATTTACTTTTCTTGCAATCTAAGTTTCTGCAATTTAATTTACTTGTTCTTTAAGATTCAGCCTCTTTAATTTCTCTGCACTTTAATTTACTGCAATTCTTCCCTCTCCCTTTACATTTCACGCAACTTAGCTTCTGTCAATTACAAATCACTCCAATCAATCTTTGTTTGCTTAACTAAATCAACCACTAAATTAAAATTGCTCAATCCTTCAATCCCTGTGGGATCGACCTCACTCATGTGAGTTATTATTACTTGATGCGACCCGGTACACTTTCCGGTAGTTTTGTGTTGGATCATTTTCCACACATCAGCTACTTCCCATCCTCTCAGTGAAAATGGTCCAAATGCTCTGTCACAGCACGGCTAATCATCTGTTGGTTCTCGATCATGTCGGAATAGAATCCATTGATTCTTTTGCGTTTTTCATCACGCCCAACACTCACGAGTTTGAAGCTCGTCACAGTCATCCAATCCCAAAATCCTACTCAAAATACCACAGATAAGGTTTAGACTTTCCGGATTCTCATGAATGCCGCCATCAATTCTAGCTTATACCACGAAGATTCTGATTAAGGAATATAAGAGATACTCATTCAATCTGATGTAGAATGGAGGTGGTTGTCAGGCACATGTTCATGGATTGAGGAAGGTGATGAGTGTCACGGATCATCACCTTCTTCATAGTGAAGCGCGAATGAACATCTTAGATAAGAACAAGCGTGTTTGAATGGAAAACAGAAACAATTGCATGAATTCATCGAGACGCTGCAGAGCTCCTCACCCCCAACAATAGAGTTTAGAGACTCATGTCGTCAAAGAGTATAAAATTCAGATCTAAAATGTCATGAGATGCAAAATAATTCTCTAAAAGTTGTTTAAATACTAAACTAGTAACCTAGGTTTACAGAAAATGAGTAAACAAAAATGGATAGTGCAGAAATCCACTTCTGGGGCCCACTTGGTGTGTGATGGGGCTGAGACTTAAGCTTCTCACGTGCATGGGCTGTTTCTGGAGTTGAACGCCAGGTTGTAACCTGTTTCTGGCGTTGAACTCCAACTTGTAACCTGTTTGTGGCGCTGAACGCCAGACTACAACATGGAACTGGCATTGAACGCCAGTTTACGTCATCTATCTTCGTGCAAAATATGGACTATTATATATTGCTGGAAAGCCCTGGATGTCTAATTTCCAACCCAATTGAGAGCGCGCCAATTGGACTCCTGTAGCTCCAAAAAATATATTCCGAGTGCAGGGAGGTCAGAATCCAACAGCATCAGCAGTCCTTTTTCAGCCTAAATCAGATTTTTGCTCAGCTCCTTCAATTTTAGCCAGAAAATATCTGAAATCACAGAAAAACACACAAACTCATTGTAAAGTCCACAAATATGATTTTTGCCTAAAAACTAATAAAAATCTATTAAAAACTAACTAAAACATACTAAAATCTACATGAAATTACCCCCAAAAAGCGTATAAAATATCCGCTCATCACAACACCAAACTTAAACTGTTGCTTGACCTCAAGCAACTAGATAAATAAAATAGGATAAAAAGAAATTAAGAAACAATAGTATCTCAGAGTTTCAAGTGAAGCTCAGATTCTAATTAGATGAGCGGGGCTAGTAGCTTTTTGCTTCTAAACAGTTTTGACATCTCACTTTATCCTTTGAATTTCAGAATGATTGGCATCCATAGGAACTCAGAATTCAGATAGTATTATTGATTCTCCTAGTTTAGTATGCTGATTCTTAAACATAGCTACTTTATGAGTCTTGGCTGTGGCCCTAAGCACTTTATTTTCCAGTATTACCACCGGATACATAAATGCCACAGACACATAATTGGGTGAACCTTTTCAGATTGTGACTTAGCTTTGCTAAAGTCCCTAATTAGAGATGTCCAGAGTTCTTAAGCACACTCTTTTGCTTTAGATCACGACTTTAACCACTCAGTCTCAAGCTTTTCACTTGGACCTGCATGCCACAAGCACATGGTTAGGGACAACTTGATTTAGCCACTTAGGCATGGATTCATTTCCTTAGGCCCTCCTATCCATTGATGCTCAAAGCCTTGGATCCTTTTTACCCTTGCCTTTTAGTTTTAAGGGCTATTGGCTTTTTCTTTTTCTTTATCCAATGATTCCTTGTAAATTTTTTTTCACTGCTTTTTCTTGCTTCAAGAATAAATTTCATGATTTTTCAGATCAGCAATAATATTTCTCTTGTTCATCATTCTTTCAGGAGCCAACAATTTTAACATTCATAAAATTCAAGATAAAAAATATGCACTGTTCAAGCATTCATTCAGAAGACAGAAAGCATTGCCACCACATATAATTAATTAGAATTTTCCTTATTAAATACTCGAAAAATATAAATTTCCTCTTTCTTCTAAAAATCTACTATTTTATTCATGTTTGATGATGATGAGAAAAATAAATTATAACTTAATTGAAAATAAAATCAAAATAGATATACTAATTACTACAACTTATCTATAACTTCTAAGGTAAATTCCTATAGTAACAGCTATCACAGAGTTAAAGCTAAAATTAGAACTCAACAACCTTTATTTTGGGAAGTGGATGTTCCTCTAGTCTATGGGGTGCTTGGTCCTTTGGTGGACGAAATTGTGATCCTCAAAGTTGGTCTCTTTGTATTCGTGTGAAATCAAAAATACCCCAAAGAGATCATGGTGTGATAAATTGGGATCTTAATAATCCCTGGTGTGATCATAACTCCGTTCAACTTAACCAGCAAGTGTACTGGGTCATCCAAGTAATACCTTACGTGAGTAAGGGTTGATCCCACAGAGATTGTTGGTATGAAGCAAGCTATGGTCACCTTGTAAATCTCAGTTAGGCAGATTAAATTGGTTTATGATGAGTTCGAAAATTAATAATAAATAGAAAATAAAAAGGGATAGAAATTCTTATGTAAATCAATAGTGGAAATTTTAGATAGGCGTATGGAGATGCTGTGCTCCTCTCGTATCCCTACTTTTTTATTACATTCATCCAATCCTTCTTACTCCTTTCCATGGCAAGCTGTATGTAGGGCATCACAGTTGTCAATGGCTACATCCCATCCTCTCAGTGAAAATGGTCCTATGCTCTGTCACAGCACGGCTAATCATCTGTCGGTTCTCAATCAGGTTGGAATAGAATCCCTTGATTCTTTTGCGTTTGTCATCACGCCCAGCCTTCAGGAGTTTGAAGCTCGTCACA
>NC_029780.3:67704493-67704750 GCF_000817695.3 Arachis duranensis | reverse complement strand
TCTCATGAATGCCGCCATCAATTCTAGCTTATACCACGAAGATTCTGTTGGGGAATCTAAGAGATATGCGCCCGGCCTAAAGTAGAACGGAGGTGGTTGTCAGTCACACGCGTTCATAGGTGAGAATGATGATGAGTTTCACGGATCATCACATTCATCAAGTTGAAGTGCAACGTATATCTTGGAATAAGAATAAAAGAGAATTGAATAAAAAGTAATAATAATTGTATTGAAACTTGAGGTACAGCAGAGCTCCA
>NC_029780.3:67703852-67704150 GCF_000817695.3 Arachis duranensis | reverse complement strand
GTCCAAGTTATAACGTGTTTTGGGCGTTCAACTCCGGATAATGACGTGTTTCTGGCGTTTAACTCCAGACAGCAGCATGTACTTGGCGTTCAACGCCAGGTTACGTCGTCAATTTCCGAATAAAGTATAGACTATTTATATATTGATGGAAAGCTCTGGATGTCTACTTTCCAACGCCGTTGAGAGCGCGCTATTTGGAGATCTGTAGCTCCAGAAAATCTATTTCGAGTGCAGGGAGGTCAGATTCCAACAGCATCAGCAGTCCTTTTGTCAGCCTTTTTCAGAGTTTTGCTCAAGT
>NC_029780.3:67700573-67703050 GCF_000817695.3 Arachis duranensis | reverse complement strand
GAAAAATAGAAAGAAATAAGAACAAGGAATGAATCCACCTTAGTGGCGTCTTCTTCTTGAAGGACCAACAATGTCCTTAAGCTCTTCTATGTCCCTGCCTTGCCTTTGTTGCTCCT
Organism: Arachis duranensis; assembly: GCF_000817695.3. Classification (NCBI taxonomy): domain Eukaryota; kingdom Viridiplantae; phylum Streptophyta; class Magnoliopsida; order Fabales; family Fabaceae; genus Arachis; species Arachis duranensis. Next base: position 67,702,934 of record NC_029780.3, on the reverse strand, counting down.
CCCTCATTACTCTTTGATCTTCTCTTATTTCATGGAGAATGATGGAGCGCTCATGATGTTCCACCCTTAATTGTTCAACATTGTTCGCAACCATATCAATGAGTTCTTGAGCCTCTTCAAGCATTTCTTTAGGTGAATAGATCCACCTGCAGAATGGTCCAATGACATTTTCAAAAATTCGTCTTTACAGTCTTTACAGTCTCATAGATCTGCAAGAACTCAGTTAAAAACTGATAAGGATCTTCAAATGGAAGTCCATAAAACTTGCAGTTTTGTTGCATTAAAGCAACTAGTTGAGGCTTAAGCTCAAAATTGTTGGCTCCAATGGCAGGAATGGAGATGCTTCTTCCATCAAATTTGGACGTTGGCTTTGTGAAGTCACCAAGCATTCTCCTTGCATTATTATTATTTTCGGCTTCCATCTCCTTCTCTTGTTCTAATATTTCTGAAAGGTTACCTTTAGATTGTTGTAACTTAGCTTCTCTTAATTTTCTCTTCAGAGTCCTTTCAGGTTCTGGATCAATTTCAACAAGCGTGCCTTTATCCTTGTTCCTGCTCATATGAAAGAGAAAAAAACAAGAAAAGAAGAGGAATCCTCTATGTCACAGTATAGAGATTCCTTTATGTTAGTAGAAAAAGAAGGGGATAGAAGAAAGAAAAGTGAAGAATCCAAACACAAGGGATAGATTGGGTTTGGATTTTTTTATATGAAGAGAGGTGAAGAGAAGTGTTAGTAATTAAATAATTAAATAGAATAAGAGAGAAGAGATAGAAAATTCGAAAATAGTTTTAAAAAAGGGTTAGTAATTTTCGAAAATTCGAAATAAGATAAGATTAAAATTAAAATTTAAAACAAAAAGAATCTTTTTTTTTTGAAAAAGAGATGAAATATTTTCGAAAATTAGAGAAGGAAAAGTAGTTAGTTAGTTTTGAAAAAGATAGGAAACAAACAAAAAGTTAAAGAGTTAGTTGAAAAAGATATTAAAATCAAATTTGAAAATATAAGAAGATAAGAAGTTAGATAAGATATTTAAAATTGAAAATTTGACTTGACTTGTAAGAAATAACTGATTTTAAAAATTTTTGACCAAGTCAACCCAAAATTTCACAAATTTGGAGAGAAAAAAAGGAAAAGATATTTTTTTGATTTTTGAATATTTAAAGATGAGAGAGAAAAACATAAAAATGACCTAAAATATGAAAATTTTGGATCAAAACACATGATGTATGCAAGAACACTATGAATGTCAAGATGAACACCAAGAACACCTTGAAGATCATGATGAACATCAAGAACATAATTTTGAAAAATTTTTTATGCAAAGAAAACATGCAAGACACCAAACATAGAAATCTTTAATACATGGACTCTAACAAACGAAAAATGCATATGAAAAACAACAAACAACACAAAACAAGAAAACATCAAGATCAAACAAGAAGACTTATCAAGAACAACTTGAAGATCATGAAGAACTCTATGAATGCATGGATTTTTCAAAAAATGCAAGAAAAATTTTTAAAGCATGCAATTGACACCAAACTTAAAAATTGACTCAAGACTCAAACAAGAAGCACAAAATATTTTTGATTTTTATGATTTTATTAATTTTTTTGGATTTTTATTAATTTTTTTCGAAAATAAAGTTTGGAAAAACGAAAAAGAAAAGAAAAATTTTGAAAAAGATTTTTGAAAAATTTTGAAAAGAAAATTACCTAATCTGAGCAACAAGATGAACCGTCAGTTGTCCATACTCGAACAATCCCCGGCAACGGCGCCAAAAACTTGGTGGACAAAATTGTGATCCTCAAAGTTGGTCTCTTTGTATTCGTGTGAAATCAAAAATACCCCCAAAGAGATCATGGTGTGATAAATTGGGATCTTAATAATCCCTGGTGTGATCATAACTCCGTTCAACTTAACCAACAAGTGTACTGGGTCATCCAAGTAATACCTTACGTGAGTAAGGGTCGATCCCACAGAGATTGTTGGTATGAAGCAAGCTATGGTCACCTTGTAAATCTCAGTTAGGCAGATTAAATTGTTTTGGGTTTCGAAAATTAATAATAAATAAAGAATAAAAGGGATAGAAATACTTATGTAAATCAATAGTGGGAATTTCAGATAGGCGTATGGAGATGCTGTGCTCCTCTTGAGTCTCTACTTTCTTATTACATTCATCCAATCCTTCTTACTCCTTTCCATGGCAAGCTATATGTAGGGCATCACCATTGTCAATGGCTACATCCCATCCTCTCAGTGAAAATGGTCCAAATGCTATGTCACAGCACGGCTAATCATCTGTCGGTTCTCGATCAGATTGGAATAGAATCCCTTGATTCTTTTGCGCTTGTCATCAC
>NC_029780.3:67698913-67700162 GCF_000817695.3 Arachis duranensis | reverse complement strand
CTTTTCTTGGAGTTGAAGTCCAAGTTATAACGTGTTTTGGGCGTTCAACTCCGGATAATGACGTGTTTCTGGCGTTTAACTCCAGACAGCAGCATGTACTTGGCGTTCAACACCAAGTGACGTCGTCAATTTCCAAATAAAGTATGAACTATTTATATATTGATGGAAAGCTCTGGATGTCTACTTTCCAACGCCGTTGAGAGCGCGCTATTTGGAGATCTGTAGCTCCAGAAAATCTATTTCGAGTGCAGGGAGGTCAGATTCCAACAGCATCAGCAGTCCTTTTGTCAGCCTTTTTTAGAGTTTTGCTCAAGTCCCTCAATTTCAGCCAGAAATTACCTGAAATCACAGAAAAACACATAAACTCATACTAAAGTCTAGAAATGTGAATTTAACATAAAAACTAATGAAAACATCTCTAAAAGTAGCTTGAACTTACTAAAAACTACCTAAAACCAATGCCAAAAAGCGTATAAATTATCCGCTCATCACAACACCTAACTTAAATTGTTGCTTGTCCCCAAGCAACTGAAAATCAAATAAGATAAAAAGAAGAGAATATACTATAAATATCAAAATATCAATGAATATTAATTCTAATTAGATGAGCGGGACTTGTAGCTTTTTGCTTCTGAACAGTTTTGGCATCTCAAGGGACAGCTTGATTTAGCCGCTTAGGCCTGTATTTTATTTCCTTAGGCCCTCCTAACCATTGATGCTCAAAGCCTTGGATCGATCCTTTTTACCCTTGCCTTTTGGTTTTAAGGGCTATTGGCTTTTTCTGCTTGCTTTTTCTTTTTCTTTCTATTTTTTTCGCCTATTTTTTTTCGCAAGCTTTTTACTTTTCACTGCTTTTTCTTGCTTCAAGAATCAATTTTATGATTTTTCAGATTATCAATAACATTTCTCTTTGTTCATCATTCTTTCAAGAGCCAACAATTTTAACATTCATAAACAACAAGATCAAAAATATGCACTGTTCAATCATTCTTTCAGAAAACAAAAAGTATTGTCACCACATCAATATAATTAAACTAAATTCAAGGATAAATTCGAAATTCATGTACTTCTTGTTCTTTTGAATTAAAACATTTTTCATTTAAGAGAGGTGAAGGATTAATGGATTTTATTCATAGCTTTAAGACATGGTTACTACATACTAATGATCATGAAGTAAAGACACAAAACATAGACAAACACAACATAAAAATCGAAAAGCAGAAAGAAATAAGAACAAGGAATGAATCCA
>NC_029780.3:67697647-67698753 GCF_000817695.3 Arachis duranensis | reverse complement strand
CGCTCATGATGTTCCACCCTTAATTGTTCAACATTGTGGCTCAAATCTTCTAAGGAGGTGTTGAGTTGTTCCCAATAGTTGTTGGGAGGAAAGTGCATCTCTTGAGGCATCTCAGGGATTTCTTGATGATGAGCTTCCTCATGCATTTCTTGAGAACCGTGGAGGGTCTCTCTTGCTTGCTCCATCCTCTTCTTGGTTATGGGCTTATCCTCTTCAATGGAGATATCTCCTTCTATGATAACTCCAGCTGAGTAACATAGATGGCAAATAAGGTGAGGAAAAGCTAGCCTTGCCATTGTGGAGGGCTTGTCGGCTATTTTGTAGATTTCATTGGATATGACCTCATGAACTTCTACTTCCTCTCCAATCATGATGCTACGAATCATGATGGCCCGATCCACAGTAACTTCAGATCGGTTGCTAGTAGGAATGATACAGCGTTGAATGAACTCCAACCATCCTCTACCCACAGGCTTGAGGTCCAGTCTTCTTAGTTGAACTGGCTTGCCTTTGGAGTCTCTCTTCCATTGAGCTCCTTCCACACATATGTCCATTAGGACTTGGTCCAACCTTTGATTAAAGTTGACCCTTCTAGTGTAGGGGTGTTCATCTCCTTACATCATGGGCAAGTGAAACGCCAACCTCACATTTTCCGGGCTAAAATCTAAGTATTTCCCCCGAACCATTATGAGATAATTCTTTGGATTTGAGTTCATACTTTGATCATGGTTCCTAGTGATCCATGCATTTGCATAGAACTCTTGAACCATTAAGATTCTGACTTGTTGCATGGGGTTGGTTAAGACTTCCCAACCTCTTCTTCGGATTTCATGTCGGATCTCCGGGTACTCATTTTTCTTGAGCTTGAAAGGGACCTCAGGGATCACCTTCTTCTTTGCCACAACATCATAGAAGTGGTCTTGATGGCTCTTGGAGCTGAATTTTTCCATCTCCCATGACTCAGAGGTGGAAGCTTTTGTCTTCCCTTTTCCTTTTCTAGAGGATTCTCCGGCCTTAGGTGCCATTGATGGTAATGGAAAAACAAAAAGCTTATGCTTTTACCACACCAAACTTAAAATATTGCTCGTCCTCGAGCAATAGAAGAA
>NC_029780.3:67696703-67697526 GCF_000817695.3 Arachis duranensis | reverse complement strand
GGGGTTGTGTTGTGTGAAAATGAAGTAGAATGGAAGGGTATATATAGGGAGATGGTGGTGTAGGTTCGGCCATTTAGGGTGGGAATGGGTGGGAAAATGTTTTTGAATTTTTGAAGGTAGGTGGGGTTTATGGGGAAGAGTGGATGGATGTGAGTGGTGAAGGGGGTGCTTGGGAAGAGGAATTGAGGTGATTGGTGAAGAGTGTTGGGAAGTGTGACATGGGGAATACTCATCACAAAATAGGATTAGGAGGTAAGGTGGGAATATAGTAGGTGGGGATCCTGTGGGGTCCACAGATCCTGAGGTGATCCTGTGGGATCCACAGATCCTGAGGTGTCAAGGAATTCCATCCCTGCACCAAATAGGCATGTAAAATGCCCTTGCACACCATTCTGGCATTTAAACGCCGAGTGGTGCACATTCTGGGCGTTCAACGCCCATGTAAAGCATGTTTCAGGCGTTGAACGCCAGTTTCATGCTTGTTGCTGGCGTTCAGCGCCATCTTTTCCTCTTAGGCACATTCCTGGCGTTCAGCGCCAGGTTGATGCTCTGTTCTGACGTTGAACGCCAGCCAGATGCTCCTTACTGGCGTTGAACGCCAGCCTATGCTTCCTCTAGGGTGTGATTTTTCTTCTGCTGTTTTTGATTCTATTTTTAATTTTCTATTTTTTTCGTGACTCCACATGATCATGTACCTAATAAAACACAAAATAACAATAAAATAAAAATTAGATAAATAAATTTGGGTTGCCTCCCAACAAGCGCTTCTTTAATGTCAATAGCTTGACAATGGCTCTCATGGAGCCACAAAGGTGATCAGGTC
>NC_029780.3:67693614-67696554 GCF_000817695.3 Arachis duranensis | reverse complement strand
TGAACTGAGAGAAGCTCTTCATGCTTACTCTCTTTTGTCACAGAGGGATGGCCATGTGCTTTAAACACAAGGTAGTCCCCATTCAATTGAAGGACTAATTCACCTCTGTTGACATCTATCACAGCTCCCACTGTGGCTAGGAAAGGTCTTCCAAGGATAATGCATTCATCCTCTTCCTTCCCAGTGTCTAAGATTATGAAATCAGCAGGGATGTAAAGGCCCTCAACCTTTACTAACACGTCCTCCACTATTCCATAAGCTTGTCTCAATGACTTGTCTGCCAATTGTGATGAGAACAAGGCAGGTTGCACCTCAATGATCCCCAGCTTCTCCATTACAGAGAGTGGCATAAGATTTATCCCTGACCCTAGATCACATAGAGCCTTTTCAAAGGTCATAGTGCCTATGGTACAAGGTATTAAGAACTTTCCAGGATCTTGTCTCTTTTGAGGTAAAATTTGCTGAATCCAGGTATCTAGTTCATTAATGAGCAAGGGAGGTTCACTTTCCCAAGTCTCATTACCAAACAACTTGGCATTTAGCTTCATGATAGCTCCTAAGTATTGAGCAACTTGCTCTCCAGTCACATCTTCATCCTCTTCAAAGAAAGAATAGTCTTCAGAGCTCATGAATGGCAGAAGGAGATTTAATGGAATCTCTATGGTCTCTGTATGAGCCTCAGATTCTTTCGGATCCTTAATAGGAAACTCCTTCTTGCTTGAAGGACGTCCCAGGAGGTCTTCCTCACTAGGATTTTCATCCTCCTCCTCCCTTGTGCATTCGGCCACATTGATCACATCAATAGCCTTGCACTCTCCTTTTGGATTCTCTTCTGTATTGCTTGGGAGAATACTAGGAGGAGCTTCAATGACTCTCTTACTCAGCTGGCCCACTTGTGCCTCCAGATTTTTGATGGAGGATCTTGTTTCACTCATGAAACTGAAAGTGGCTTTTGACAGATCAGAGACTAGATTGGCTAAATTAGAAGTGTTTTGTTCAGAATTCTCTGTCTGTTGCTGAGAAGATGATGGAAAAGGCTTGCTATTGCTTAGCCTAGTGCGTCCACCATTGTTAAAGCCTTGTTGAGGCTTTTGTTGATCCTTCCATGAGAAATTTGGATGATTTCTCCATGATGGATTATAGGCGTTTCCATAAGGTTCACCCATGTAATTAACCTCTGCCATTGCAGGGTTCTCAAGATCATAAGCTTCTTCAGAAGCTGCCTCTTTAGTACTGTTGGATGCATTTTGCCATCCATTCAGACTTTGAGAGATCATGTTGACTTGCTGAGTCAACACTTTTTTCTGAGCCAATATGGCATTCAGAGCATCAATTTCAAGAACTCCTTTCTTTTGAGGTATCCCATTATTCACGGAATTCCTCTCAGAAGTGTACATGAATTGGTTGTTCGCAACCATATCAATGAGTTCTTGAGCCTCTTCAGGCATTTCTTTAGGTGAATAGATCCACCTGCAGAATGGTCCAATGACATTTTCAAAAATTCGTCTTTACAGTCTTTACAGTCTCATAGATCTGCAAGAACTCAGTTAAAAACTGATAAGGATCTTCAGATGGAAGTCCATAAAACTTGCAGTTTTGTTGCATTAAGGCAACTAGCTGAGGTTTCAGCTCAAAGTTATTGGCTCCAATGGCAGGAATGGAGATGCTTCTTCCATCAAACTTGGACGTTGGCTTTGTGAAGTCACCAAGCATTCTCCTTGCATTATTATTATTTTCGGCTTCCATCTCCTTCTCTTGTTCTAATATTTCTGAAAGGTTACCTTTAGATTGTTGTAACTTAGCTTCTCTTAATTTTCTCTTCAGAGTCCTTTCAGGTTCTGGATCAATTTCAACAAGAGTGCCTTTATCCTTGTTCCTGCTCATATGAAAGAGAAGAAAACAAGAAAAGAAAGAGGAATCCTCTATGTCACAGTATAGAGATTCCTTTATGTTAGTAGAAAAAGAAGGGGATAGAAGAAAGAAAAGTGAAGAATCCAAACACAAGGGATAGATTGGGTTTGGATTTTTTTAGATGAAGAGAGGTGAAGAGAAGTGTTAGTAATTAAATAATTAAATAGAATAAGAGAGAAGAGATAGAAAATTCGAAAATAGTTTTAAAAAAGGGTTAGTAATTTTCGAAAATTCGAAATAAGATAAGATTAAAATTAAAATTTAAAACAAAAAGAATCTTTTTTTTTTGAAAAAGAGATGAAATATTTTCGAAAATTAGAGAGGGAAAAGTAGTTAGTTAGTTTTGAAAAAGATAGGAAAAAAACAAAAAGTTAAAGAGTTAGTTGAAAAAGATATTAAAATCAAATTTGAAAATATAAGAAGATAAGAAGTTAGATAAGATATTTTGAAATTAAATTTTTGAAAAAGATAAAATTTTGAAAAAGATATGATAAGATATGTTTGAAAAAGATTTAATTTTTAAATTTAAAATTACTTACTTCACCAACAAGTTTTTGACCAAGTCAACCCAAAATTTCGAAAATTTGGAGGGAAATAAGGAAATGATATTTTTTTATTTTTTGAATTTTTAATGATGAGAGAGAAAAACAACAAAAATGACTCACAACGTGAAAATTTTGGATCAAAACACATGATGCATGCAAGAACACTATGAATGTCAAGATGAACACTAAGAACACCTTGAAGATCATGATGAACATCAAGAACATAATTTTGAAAAATTTTTGATGCAAAGAAAACATGCAAGACACCAAACTTAGAAATCTTTAATGCATGGACTCTAACAAACGAAAAATGCATATGAAAAACAACAAACAACACAAAACAAGAAAACATCAAGATCAACTTGAAGATCATGAAGAACACTATGAATGCATGGATTTTTCGAAAAATGCAAGAAAAATTTTTAAAGCATGCAATTGACACCAAACTTAAAAATTGACTCAAGACTCAAACAAGAAGCACAAA
>NC_029780.3:67692807-67693148 GCF_000817695.3 Arachis duranensis | reverse complement strand
ATCGATTCTCAATCAGGTTGGAATAGAATCCCTTGATTCTTTTGCGTTTGTCATCACGCCCAGCCTTCAGGAGTTTAAAGCTCGTCACAGTCATTCAATCCCAGAATCCTACTCGGAATACCATAGACAAGGTTTAGACTTTCCGGAATCTCATGAATTCCGCCATCAATTCTAGCTTATACCACGAAGATTCTGTTGGGGAATCTAAGAGATATGCGCCCGGCCTAAAGTAGAACGGAGGTGGTTGTCAGTCACACGCGTTCATAGGTGAGAATGATGATGAGTTTCACGGATCATCACATTCATCAAGTTGAAGTGCAACGTATATCTTGGAATAAGAA
>NC_029780.3:67692085-67692637 GCF_000817695.3 Arachis duranensis | reverse complement strand
GAATGGCCAGCCCCCTGAATGATCAAGAGACCGAATGATCAAAGACTACAAAGTCAAAATATTAAACTATCAAAAGATGTCTAATACAATAGTAACTTATCCTATTTATATTAGACTAGCTACTAGGGTTTACATGAGTAAGTAATTGATGCATAAATCCAATTCCGGGGCCCACTTGGTGTATGCTTGGGCTGAGCTTGATCTATCCACGAGCTGAGGCTTTTCTTGGAGTTGAACTCCAAGTTATAACGTGTTTTGGGCGTTCAACTCCGGATAATGACGTGTTTCTGGTGTTTAACTCCAGACAGCAGCATGTACTTGGCGTTCAACGCCAAGTTACGTCGTCAATTTCCGAATAAAGTATGAACTATTATATATTGCTGGAAAGCTCTGGATGTCTAATTTCCAACGCCGTTAAGAGCGCGCTATTTGGAGATCTGTAGCTCCAGAAAATCCATTTCGAGTGCAGGGAGGTCAGATTCCAACAGCATCAGTAGTCCTTTTGTCAGCCTTTTTCAGAGTTTTGCTCAAGTCCCTCAATTTCAGCCAGAA
>NC_029780.3:67685858-67691875 GCF_000817695.3 Arachis duranensis | reverse complement strand
CTTCAAGAGATAATTTTTGACGCTTCAGTTCCTTTAAGTCACACCCTTGCTCTTCTTGTTCCCTAAGCAATTTGCAAAGCATGCTATTTTGATTATTCTGTTCTTCCTTTATTTGGTCCATAGCTTCTTGCAACTTGGTAACAAATGCTTCAAGATGCTCCCATTATTCAAATTGAGGGATTTCTGGGAGGAATTCCTGTGCTCTCCTTTTGATGGGGTCATCCTGCACTTGTTGTTTTTCCATTGATATTTTGGTGATTGGCCACTCAACTGAGATATATTCAGTTATTCACATCTTTACATAGCATAGAGATTAGGCTTGGATAAGCCAATTTGGTGTCTTTGGATTTCTTGTTTGCTATTATGTAAAGTTCACACGAAATTAACTGATGAACTTCTACTTCTTTTTCCAACATAATGCAGTGAATCATCACTGCTCTTTTAATCTTGACTTCAGAACGGTTACTAGAGGGCAATATAGAACACCCAATGAAGTCCAGCCAGCCTCTGGCTACTGGTTTGAGATCTTCTCCCTTGAGTTGATTTGGGACACCCGTGGTGCTGGTGGTCCACCTGACTCCAGGGATGCATATATCCTCTAGAATCTTGTCCAGGCCCTTGTTTGTTCTCATCATTCTCCTATTAAAGGAGTCTGGGTCATCTTTCAGCTGAGGCAGCTTAAAGATCTCCCTGATTTTTTCAGGATGGATGTGAACAATCTTTCCTCTGACCAAGGTCCGATAGTCATAGAGGGCAGTTCCAGATATTCTCTGCCTATCTGTTTGCCACAGATTAGCATAGAACTCCTAAACCATATTCCTTCCCACTTTTGTTTCAAGATTAGCTAGGATTTCCCAATTCCTGTTTCGAATTTGCTCTTGGATCTCCGGATATTCATCTTCTTTCAGATCGAATTTGACTTATGGGATCACTGATCTTAGACCCATTATTTTGTAGTAATGGTCTGAATGTTCTTTGGTTAAGAACTTCCCTTGAATCCAAAGTAGTTTTGGAATACTCTCTTTCTTGCCTCTTGGAGTGGGTTGTTTTCCTTTAGGAACCATGATCTTAGTGGGTATGGTTTAGTGATCACAGATAAACACACCAAACTTAGAGGTTTGCTTGTCCTCAAGCAAAAGAAAAGAAAGGAGAGGGATAGAAGGAGAGCTAGTGTCGAATGGTGGATGAGAGGAGGGAGGCCGAATGTGGATTTAAAGGGAGGGGGGTTGGGTTTTCGAAAATATTGAAGAAAGATAAGATAGAAGATATGATTTATAAAAGATAAATAAGATAAGAAAAAGATATAATTTAAAATTAAAAAAATGTTAATGATATTTGAAAAAGATAAATCTGAATTTTTATTTTGAAAAAGATTTTAAAAGATAATTGAGTTTTGAAAAATTTGAAAAAGAGTTGGATTGGATTGGAAAAAGATTTGTGTTTATGGATTAAGATACATTTGATATTTTTGAAAAAGGGTTTTTAGAAATTAGGATTAAAATTTTTGGAATTAAAGGATGAGAATTTGTAACATGTTTATGCAAGAAATCATGAATTGGAACATAAAAATTAAAAAAAAAATTGAAGTAAAATCGAATTTACCTCCTCCCCACCATCCTGGCGTTAAACGCCCAAACGCTGCATGTTTTGGGCATTTAACGCCCATGTGCAGCTTCTCCTGGGCGTTCAACGCCCAGCTGTTGCTTCTTTCTGGCGTTCAACGCCAGGAACTCCTTTGTCACTGGGCGTTTTTCTGAACGCCCAGGACGCTGTAAATCTAGCGTTGAACGCCCAGAAGGTGCTTCTTTCTAGCGTTCAACGCCCAGAAGATGCTCCTTTCTGGCGTTTAACGCTCAGATGGCTATCTTTACTGGCGTTGAAGGCCCAGTAAGTGCTTATTTTGTGTGTTCAACACCCAAAACAGCTTTTGCTGGCTTTTTCGCACCAGTGAACTTCCTTTTTGCTGTTTTATCCTTTGGATCCTTCTGTAACTTTGTGAACTTAAGCAATTGCTATTTTACCTTGAAGATAATTGACATATACCTGTAAAAATCAATTAATTAACAAATAAGCTTTGTAAATGGCTGGGTTGCCTCCCAGCAAGCGCTTCTTTATTGTCTTTAGCTGGACTACTACTGAGCTCTAATTAAGTCTCAGTTTTGAGCATTCTTGCTCAAAATTGCTTTCAAGATAATGTTTGACTCTCTTTCCATTAACAATGAACTTTTTGTTAGAATCATTATCCTGAATCTCTACGTATCCATATGGTGACACACTTGTAATCACATATGGTCCTCTCCATCGGGATTTCAATTTCCCGGGGACTAATCTGAGCCTAGAATTAAATAGCAGAACTTTCTGCCCTGGCTCAAAGACTCTGGATGACAGTTTCTTATCATGCCATCTTTTTGCTTTCTCTTTGTAAATTTTTGCATTTTCGAAAGAATTGAGTCTGAATTCCTCTAGCTCATTTAACTGGAGCAATCGTTTTTCTCCAGCTAACTTGGCATCAAGGTTTAGGAATCTGGTTGCCCAGTAGGCCTTATGTTCCAGTTCCACTGGCAAAAGACAGGCTTTTCCATACACAAGCTGGTATGGAGAAGTTCCTATAGGAGTCTTGAATGCTGTTCTGTATGCCCACAGAGCATCATCCAAGCTTCTTGCCCAATCCCTTCTACGGTTAATCACAGTCCGTTCCAGGATTCTTTTAAGTTCTCTATTAGAGACTTCAACTTGCCCATTTGTCTGTGGATGATATGGAGTGGCTACCCTGTGGCTTACTCCATATCGAACCAAAACAGAGTAAAGCTATTTATTGCAAAAATGAGTGCCCCCATCACTGATTAGTACTCTAGGGATACTAAATCTGCTGAAGATGTGTTTCTGGAGGAATTTCAGCACTGTCTTAGTACCATTAGTGGGTGTTGCTATAGCTTCCACCCATTTGGATACATAATCCACTGCCACCAGAATATAAGTATTTGAGTATGATGGTGAGAAAGGCCCCATGAAGTCAATACCCCATTGATGAGAGAACTTTTGCGTGGTCTAGAATTCAGAATAAATTCTCGTTGCAAGTATAGCTTCTAAACCAACAAAAGTCCTTTCATACAAACATTTTGGTTGTCATAAGTAACAAACCCCTTTAAAATTGATAACCGAGTATTTAAACCTCAAGAGTAGGCCAATAAAAGCCACATTGGAGGACTCTTGTGGCTGTTCGCTCACTTCCAAAATGTCCTCCATACTGTGATCCATGGCAGTGCCAAAGGATCTTTTGTGCTTCTTCTTTAGGCACACATCTACGGATTACTCCGTCTGCACATCTCTTGAAGAGATATGGTTCATCCCAAAGATAGTACTTTGCATACGTGATCAATTTCTTTGTTTGCTGCCTACTATACTCTTTGGGTATGAATCTTACTGCCTTGTAGTTTGCAATGTCTGCAAACCATGGCACCTCCTGGATGGCAAAGAGTTGCTCATCCAGAAAGTTTTCAGAGATCTCAGTAAGAGAGAGGGACACCCCTTCTACTGGTTCTATTCGGGACAGGTGATCTGCTACTTGATTCTCTGTCCCTTTTTTGTCTCTTATTTCTATATCAAACTCTTGCAGAAGCAACACCCATCTGATGAGTCTGGGTTTTGAATCCTGCTTTGTGAGTAGATATTTAAGAGCAGCATGGTCAGTGTACACAATCACTTTTGATCCTACTAAATAAGATCTGAACTTGTCAATGGCGTAAACCACTGCAAGTAACTCTTTTTCTGTGGTTGTGTAGTTCTTCTATGCGTCATTTAGAACATGATTGGCATAGTAATTGACGTGGAGAAGCTTGTCATGCCTTTGTCCCATCACTGCACCAATGGCATGGTCACTGGCATCACACATTAGTTCAAAAGGTAATGTCCAGTCTGGTGCAGAGATGACTGCTGCTGTGACCAGCTTAGCTTTCAGAGTCTCAAATGCCTGCAGACACTCCTTGTCAAAGATAAATGGCATGTCAGCAGCTAGCAGATTACTTAGAGAATTCGCAATTTTTGAAAAATCCTTTATAAACCTCCTATAGAATCATGCATGCCCCAGAAAGCTTTTGATTGCCTTAACATTGGCAGGTGGTGGTAATTTTTCAATTACCTCTACCTTAGCTTGATCCACCTCTATTTTCTTGTTCGAAATTTTGTGTCCAAGGACAATTCCTTCAGTCACCATAAAGTGACATTTCTCCCAGTTTAAAACCAGGTTAGTCTCTTGGCACCTCTTTAGAACAAGTGCTAGATGGTCAAGACAGGAGCTGAATAAGTCTCCAAACACTGAAAAGTCATCCATGAAGACTTCCAGGAATTTTTCCACCATATCAGAGAAAATAGAGAGCATGCACCTTTGAAAGGTTACAGGTGCATTGCACAGACCAAATGGCATCCTTCTGCATGCAAATACTCCGGATGGACATGTGAATGCTGTTTTCTCTTGATCCTGGGGATCTACTGCAATTTGATTATAACCTGAATATCCATCCAGGAAGCAGTAGTATTTATGACCTGTTAGTCTTTCTAGCATCTGGTCTATAAATGGTAAAGGAAAATGATCCTTTCTGGTAGCTGTATTGAGCCTTCTATAATCAATACACATACGCCACCCTGTAACTGTTCTTGTTGGAACCAGTTCATTTTTTTCATTATGAACCACTATCATGCCACCCTTCTTAGGGACGACTTGGACAGCGCTTACCCAGGGGCTATCAGAAATAGGATAAATAATCCTAGCCTCTAGTAATTTAGTGACCTCCTTCTACACCACCTCCTTCATGGCTGGATTCAGCCGCCTTTGTGGTTGAACCACTGCTTAGCGTCACCCTCCAATAAGATCTTGTGCATGCATCTGGCTAGGCTAATGCCCTTAAGATCACTGATGGACCACCCAAGAGCTGTCTTGTGTGTCATTAGCACTTGAATTAGTGCTTCCTCTTCTTGTGGCTCTAAGGTAGAGCATATAATTACAGGAAAGGTATCACCTTCTCCCAGAAATGCATATTTCAGGGATGGTGGTAATGGTTTGAGCTCGTGTTTAGGAGGTTTCTCCTCTTCCTAAGGGATTTTCAGAGGTTCTATTATTCTCTCTGATTCCTTCAGATCAGGCTGAACATCTTTAAAGATATCCTCCAGCTCTGATTCAAGACTCTCAATCATATTGATCTCTTTTACCAGAGAGTCAATAATATCAATGCTCATGCAGTCATTTGGGGTGTCTGGATGCTGCATAGCTTTGACAACATTCAACTTGAACTCATCTTCATTGACTTTCAGGGTTACTTCCCCTTTTTGGACGTCAATGAGGGTTCGGCCAGTTGCTAGGAAAGGTCTTCCTAGAATGAGAGTTGCACTCTTGCGCTCCTCCATTTCCAACACCACAAAGTCAATAGGAAAGGCAAATGACCCAACCTTGACAATCATATCTTTAATCTCGCCTGATAGGTATTTAATGGAGTCATCAGCAAGTTGGAGACATATCCGGGTTGGTTTGACCTCTTCAGTCAAACCAAGCTTTTTGATAGTAGATGCAGGTATCAGGTTGATACTTGCCCCAAGATCACATAGAGCTTGTGATGAGCGGATAATTTATACGCTTTTTGGCATTGTTTTTAGTATGTTTTTAGTATGTTTTAGTTAGTTTTTCTTATATTTTTATTAGTTTTTATTTAAAATTCACTTTTCTAGACTTTACTATGAGTTTGTGTATTTTTCTGTGATTTCAGGTATTTTCTGGCTAAAATTAAGGGACCTGAGCAAAAATCTGATTCAGAGGCTGAAAAAGGACTGCAGATGCTGTTGGATTCTGACCTCCCTGCAGTCGAGGTGGATTTTCTGGAGCTACAGAAGCCCAATTGGCGCGCTCTCAATTGAGTTGGAAAGTAGACATCCTGGGCTTTCCATACATATATAATAGTCTATACTTTGCCCGAGATTTGATGGCCCAAACCGGCGTTCCAAATCAGCTCAAGACTGCCCGGCGTTTA
>NC_029780.3:67683433-67685694 GCF_000817695.3 Arachis duranensis | reverse complement strand
GTCATTTACTCATTTTTGTAAACCCTAAGCTACTAGTTCTCTATAAATAGGACCTTTTGCTATTGTATTTTCATCTTGGTAGCTATCTTTGAGTAGTCTTATGCTATCTTAGATCATGGGGCTGGCCTCACGACCATGCCTAGACCTTGTTCTTATGTATTTTTAACGGTGGAGTTTCTACACACCATAGATTAAGGTGTGGAGCTCTGCTGTACCTCGAGTATTAATGCAATTACTATTGTTTTTCTATTCAATTCAGCTTATTCTTGTTCTAAGATACCACTTGTTCCTCAACTTGATGAATGTGATGATCCGTGACACTCATCATCATTCTCACCTATGAACGTGTGCCTGACAACTGATGACATGTCATCATATACCTATTTTTCTATGCTTTTCATACAAGAAATTGATAATTTGTGCTTAAATATTGAATGCTTTTGTACTTAAATGATATATTTTCTTGATATTTTAATTTTATAAATCTTGTAGGAAATAAGAAGAAAAAGAAGCAAAGAAGCACAAAAAAGGAGAAAAAAAGAGCTTTGGGACACACTTTGAAGTTGGAGCACACTTTGGAGCCTTAGGCCATGCTTTTAAAAGCGTGGCCCATGACCAAATCAAAGGAGGAAGCAACCAGCACGCACACTGCCCTGCACTTGCCAAGGGCAGGGCAGAATCATGATGAAACAAAGTGAGGTTGGAGCAAATTTTCGCTAAGTTAAAATCTGGCCGCTCACAGCATGACCATGCCTACTTCAAAGGGCTATAACTTGAGCTACAGACGTCCGATTGATGTGCTTCCAGTTGCGTTGGAAAGCTGACATTCAGAGCTTTCCAACGATATATAGCAATCTATATTTGGCGTACAATTGAGGCAGGAACGAAAGGAATCTTTAAGAGCCATGAGGAAGCAAGAAACTAGGCCTTACTTTGGTGCCAAGAAAACCAAGGAAAATGGGTAGCGTGTGTAGCATCCAAGTTTCAAACTCGGGACGTCAAAGTGGAAACAGGAGGGCAGGGCAGCATTTTGTTGGTGCACAGCTCTGGCGCACCAAGGCTCAATTCTGGCGCACCACGGCATGATTCTGGCAGCACCAGCACGCACCAAGGCACATTTCTCAGCACCAGCAGCGCACTGTGGCACAATTCTGGCGCACCAATTTTTTCTGCCCTGCCCTCCGCGAGGGCAGGGCAGCATCTTGCGCACCAGCCTGCACCACGCCCGCACCACGCATGCACCAACACCAAATCCTACCCTGCCCTCCACAAGGGCAGGGCAGCCTCCTGGGAGCAACATATGGGCCAACTTTCATATAAATTCAATTCCTCACCAAATTAAATCAAGGCCATCCAAGACCCATTTTCCCTCAAATCCAAAGCAAGCAAAGCCCACAACATCACTCAAAGGCACATGGATCAATTAAATTAGTATTTTCATTTTTGTAATTTGTTTTAATTTCATTTTCATTTTTTATTTTGTAAAGCCTATTTAAAGGCATCAATTAGAGCTCGGAAGGCTTGCTCCATTAGGGATTAGTAGCAGTAGATAGCTCTCTCTTAGTTTTCTTTTTTGTTTGGAATCTTGAGTGAGATTGGAGGAATTCTGTTTCATTCTCACTTTGAGAATTCTCTTTGTTTACTTTCTGCAGATTTCTAAGAAATTGAGGACTGAATTTGAGTCTTCACTGATTGCTTCTCTCTTTTCTTCTGCAATTATTCTCTGTTGGATCAAGGAAGGGATTGAGATCTAGACTTGTTTTCTAGTCTCCTCCACCCCTGAGATCTTCAACTTTTCCTTAGCTATTGAAATTGAGCTACATTTTACTTTCTGTTTCATTCCTCTTCTGCTACATTTACTTTTCTGCAATTTCCTTTCCTGCATTCTGCACTTTCACATCTTTGTTCACATTGAGCTTGATTTAATTTCCTGCACATTTACATTTTCTGCAATTTAAATTTCTAGTTGCTTACTCTATTGCTCTCTTTAATTTCCAGCACCCAACCCCTTTATTTTTGATGCAATTTACGTTTCTTGCAATTTAAGTTTCAGCAATTTAATTATTCTGCACTTTTAATTCCCTGCCATTTACTTTCTGTTGGCTACACTTCACACAAATTCACTTCAATGTTAGCTTGACTAAACTAATCACCCACTAAAGTTGCTTGATCCATCAACCCCTGTGGGATCGACCTCACTCTAAGTGAGTTATTACTACTTGATGCGACCCGGTACACTTGCCGGTTGGATATGTGTGTTG
>NC_029780.3:67683082-67683347 GCF_000817695.3 Arachis duranensis | reverse complement strand
CACAACGGTGATGCCCAACATACAGCTTGCCATGGAAAGGAGTAAGAAGGATTGGATGAAGGCAGTAGGAAAGCAGAGAGACGGAAGGGACAAAGCATCTCCATACGCTTATCTGAAATTCTCAGCAATGAATTACATAAGTATCTCTATCTTTAATTTATGTTTTATTTATCTTTTAATCATTAATCCTCCATAACCATTTGAGTCTGCCTGACTGAGATTTACAAGATGACCATAGCTTGCTTCATACCAACAATCTCCGTGG
>NC_029780.3:67681073-67682924 GCF_000817695.3 Arachis duranensis | reverse complement strand
CATCACAATTTCGTGCACCAAGTTTTTGGCGCCGTTGTCGGGGATTGTTTGAGTTTGGACAACTGACGGTACATCTTGTTGCTTAGATTAGGTATTTTTCTTCAGAATTCTTAAGAATGAATTCTAGAGTTTCAAGGTGATGTTCTTATCATCACAAAAGCTGATTGATTCTCATCAATTTAGCTGTTGAATGTAATGTCCTACTGAAGCTTGGCTAGCCATGTCTAATCTCTTTAGACTAAAGCTTTAGACTAACATTACATGATTCCTGGAAATTCTTATTAAGAATTTTGATATCCTTATTTTCTTTTCCACTCAATTTTCAAAAAATCAAAAAAAAATTATAAAATCTTAAAATAAAAAATATTTTTATGTTTCTTGCAAAATCATAAAAACCAAAAAAAAATTTATGTTTCTTGTTTGAGTCTAGTGTCTCATTTTAAGTTTGGTATCAATTGCATGTCTTTACTCTTCTAATTTTCGAAAATTACATGCATTTTGTTCTTCATTGATCTTCAAGTTGTTCTTGATGATTTCCTTGCTCTGATCTTTAAATTCTCTTGTCTTGAGTGTTTTGTTGTTTCTTATATGCATTCTTAATTTGTTGGTGTCAATAGTATACAAACTTCTAAGTTTGGTGTCTTGCATGCATTGTTTATTTGATTTTAGTTGCATTTTGATTATTCCTCATCATTAAAAATTCAAAAAAAATTCTTAATTTGTGTCTTTTCAAGTCAATAATACAAAGAATTGAAGATTCAGGACATACAGCAGAGGAATTACACAGAAAAAGCTGGGCGTTCAAAATGCCCAGTGAAGAAGGAAAACTGGCGTTTAAACGCTAGCCAGGGTACCTGGCTGGGCGTTTAACGCCCAAAAGGGTAGCATTTTGGGCGTTAAACGCCAGAATGGATACCATTCTGGGTGTTTAATGCCAGGATGGCACAAGAGGGAAGATTTTGTTTTTAATTCAGATTTTTTTTCAAATTTTCATAATTTTTCAAAATCAAATCTTTTTCAAATCATATCTTTTCAATCATATCTTTTCAAAATCAATTTCTTTCCATTTTCAAAAATACTTGCTAACAATTAATGATTTGATTTAAAACTTTCAAGTATGTTGCCTTTTCTGTTGAGAAAGGTTTAATGTCTGAATCATGTCTTTTAAATTTCTTGTTAGCCAAGTCATTAATTTTAAAAATCAAATATTTTTAAATTGTTTTTCAGTCATATCTTCTTAATCACATCTTTTTCAAAATAGTTTTCAATCATATCTTTTTTATTTCTAATTTCAAAATCTTTTTCAAAAATCACTTTATTTCTTTCTCAATCTTAGTTTTCGAAAATCATCAATCAATTTTTCAAAAATTCTTTTAATTGTTTCAAAATGTTTTACTTTATTTTCGAAAATTCTTCCCCTCTTCTCACATCCTTCTATTTAAGGACTAACACTCCTCCACTATCAACAATTCGAACTCAATCTCTCTTGATAAGTTCGAACTCTTCTACCTTCTCCTTCTATTCTTCTTTTCCTCTGACACCTCAAGGAATCTCTATACTGTGACATAGAAGACTCCATACTTTCTTGTTCTCTTCTCTTTCATATGAGCAGGAACAAAGACAAAAGCATTCTTGTTGAGGCTGACCCTGAACCTAAAAGAACCTTGAAGTGAAAGCTAAGAGAAGCTAAAGCACTACTCTCTGTACAGGACCTAACAGAAATCTTCAAACAAAAAGAAGACATGGCAGCCGAAAACAACAACAATGCCAACAATGCAAGGAAGGTGCTGGGTGACTTTACTGCACCTACTCTCGACTTCTATGGGAGAAGCATCTCTATCCCTGCCATTG
>NC_029780.3:67680324-67680795 GCF_000817695.3 Arachis duranensis | reverse complement strand
TCTGAACTGTCCAAGATGTCTTTGGATAGCTCTGCTGGAGGATCTCTTCATCTGAAGAAGACGCCTACAGAAGCTCAAGAACTAATTGAAATGGTTGCAAATAATCAATTCATGTACACTTCTGAAAGGAATCCTTTGAACAATGGGACAAATCAGAAGAAAGGAGTTCTTGAGATTGATACTCTGAATGCCATACTGGCTCAGAACAAAATATTGACTCAGCAAGTCAATATGATTTCTCAAAGTCTGTCTGGAATGCAAGCTGCACCAGGCAGTACTAAGGACGCTTCATCTGAAGAAGAAGCTTATGATCTTGAGAACCATTCAATGGAAGAGGTGAATTACATGGGAGAACCCTATGGAAACACCTATAATCCTTCATGGAGAGATCATCCAAATATCTCATGGAAGGATCAACAGAGACCTCAACAAGGTTTCAACAACAATAATGGTGGAAGAAATAGGTTTAGC
>NC_029780.3:67679901-67680238 GCF_000817695.3 Arachis duranensis | reverse complement strand
AACCACTCTAACTTAGCAACCATGGTCTCTGATCTAATCAAAACCACTCAAAGTTTCATGACTGAAACAAGGTCCTCTATTAGAAACTTGGAGGCACAAGCGGGTCAACTGAGTAAGAAAATTACTGAACTCCGTCCTAGCACTCTCCCAAGCAATACAGAAGAGCATCCAAAAGGAGAGTGTAAGGCCATCAACATGGCCGAATTTGGAGAGGAGAAAGAGGCAGTGATCACCACTGAGGAAGACCTCAATGGATGTCCACTGGCCTCTAATGAGTTCCCTAATGAGGAACCATGGGAATCTGAGGCTCACACTGAGACCATAGAGATTCCATTGG
>NC_029780.3:67638748-67678587 GCF_000817695.3 Arachis duranensis | reverse complement strand
TTTTAAGTTTGGTGTGGTAAAAGCATTGCTTTTTGTTTTTCCATAACCATTTATGGCATCTAAGGCCGGAGAAACCTCTAGAAAGAGGAAAGGGAAGGCAAAAGCTTCCACCTCCGAGTCATGGGAGATGGAGAGATTCATCTCAAGGGTGCATCAAGACCACTTCTATGAAGTTGTGGGAATGAAGAAAGTGATCCCCGAGGTCCCTTTCAAACTCAAAAAGAGTGAATATCCGGAGATCCGACATGAGATCCAGAGAAGAGGTTGGGAAGTTCTTACCAACCCCATTCAACAAGTCGAAATCTTAATGGTTCAAGAGTTCTATGCCAATGCATGGATCACCAAGAACCATGATCAAAGTGTGAACCCGGACCCAAAGAATTGGCTTATAGTGGTTCGGGGGAAATGCTTAGATTTTAGTCCGGAAAATGTAAGGTTGGCATTCAACTTGCCCATGATGCAAGGAGATGAACACCCCTACACTAGAAGGGTCGACTTTGATCAAAGGTTGGACCAAGTCCTCATAGACATTTGTGAAGAGGGCGCTCAATGGAAGAGAGATTCAAGAGGGAAGCCGATTCAACTGAGAAGGCATGACCTCAAGCCCATGGCTAGGGGATGGTTGGAGTTTATCCAACGCTCAATTATTCCTACTAACAACCGGTCCAAAGTTACTATAGACCGGGCTATCATGATTCATAGCATCGTGATTGGAGAGGAAGTAGAAGTTCATGAGGTTATATCCCAAGAACTTTATAAGGTGGCGGACAAGTCCTCTACCTTAGCAAGGTTAGCCTTCCCTCATCTCATTTGTCACCTCTATAATTCAGTTGGAATTAACATAGAGGGAGACATCCTCATTGATGAGGACAAGCCCATCACTAAGAAGAGGATGGAGCAAACAAGAGAGCCCACTCATGGACATGAGGAAATTCCTCATCATGAAATCACCGAGATGCCTCAAGGGATGCACCTCCCTCCACAAAACTATTGGGAGCAAATCAACACCTCCCTAGGAGAATTGAGTTCCAACATGGGACAACTAAGAGTGGAGCACCAAGAACATTCCATCCTCCTCCATGAAATTAAAGAAGATCAAAGAATCATGAGAGAGGAGCAAAAAAGACAAGGAAGAGACATTGAGGAGCTCAAGCACTCCATAAGATCTTCAAGAGGAAGAACAAGCCACCATCACTAAGGTGGACCCGTTCTTTAATCTCCTTGTTCTTTATTTTTCTGTTTTTCAAAAATTATGCTTTATGTTTATCTATGTTTGTGTCTTATGATCATTAGTGTCTTAGTGTCTATGCCTTAAAGTTATGAATGTCCTATGAATCCATCACCTTTCTTAAATGAAAAATGTTTTTATTACAAAAGAACAAGAAGTACATGATTTCGAATTCATCCTTGAAACTGGTTTAATTATCTTGATGTGGTGACAATATTTTTTGTTTTCTGAATGTATCCTTGAACAATCCATATGTCTTTTTAATTTGTTGTTCAAGAATGTTAAAATTGTTGGCTCTTGAAAGAATGATGGAAAAGGAGAAATGTTACTGAGGATCTGAAAAATCATCAAATTGATTCTTGAAGCAAGAAAAAGTAGTGAAAAGCTTGCAGAAAAAAAAAAAGAGAGTATATGCAAAAAAAAAGGAGAAAGAAAGAAAAAGAAAGAGCAAGCAGAAAAAGCCAATAGCCCTTTAAACCAAAAGGCAAGAGTAATAAAAAGGATCCAAGGCTTTGAGCATCAGTGGATAGAAGGGCCTACAGGAATAAAATCCTGGCCTGAGCGGCTAAACCAAGCTGTCCCTAACCATGTGCTTGTGGCGTGAAGGTGTCAAGAGAAAACTTGAGACTGAGCGGTTAAAGTCGTGATCCAAATCAAAAAGAGTGTGCTTAAGAACCCTGAACACCTCTAATTGGGGAATTTAGCAAAGCTGAGTCACAATCTGAAAAGGTTCACCCAGTTATGTGTCTGTGGCATGGATGTATCCGGTGGTAATACTGGAAAACAGAGTGCTTTGGGCCACGGCCAAGACTCATAAAGTAGCTTTCTCTTCTTTTTATCCTATTTGATTTTCAGTTGCTTGGGGACAAGCAACAATTTAAGTTTGGTGTTGTGATGAGCGGATAATTTATACGCTTTTTGGCATTGTTTTTAGTATGTTTTTAGTATGTTTTAGTTAGTTTTTATTATATTTTTATTAGTTTTTATTTAAAATTCACTTTTCGACTTTACTATGAGTTTGTGTGTTTTTCTGTGATTTCAGGTATTTTCTGGCTGAAATTGAGGGACCTGAGCAAAAATCTGATTCAGAAGCTGAAAAAGGACTGCAGATGCTGTTGGATTCTGACCTCCCTACACTCGAAGTAGATTTTCTGGAGCTACCGAAGCCCAATTGGTGCGTTTTGAATTGCGTTGGAAAGTAGACATCCTGGGCTTTCCAGCAATATTTAATAGTCCATACTTTGCCCGATATTTGATGGCCCAAACCGGCATTCCAAATCAGCTCAAGACTGCCCGGCGTTTAACGCCGGAACTGGCACAGAAGTGGGAGTTAAACGCCCAAACTGGCACAAAAGCTGGCGTTTAACTTCAAGAAAAGTCTCTACACATGAAAGCTTCAATGCTCAGCCCAAGCACACACCAAGTGGGCCCGAAAGTGGATTTTTACGTCATTTACTCATTTTTGTAAACCCTAAGCTATTAGTTCTCTATAAATAGGACCTTTTGCTATTGTATTTTCATCTTGGTAGCTATCTTTGAGTAGTCTTATGCTATGTTAGATCATGGGGCTGGCCTCACGGCCGTGTCTAGACCTTGTTCTTCTGTATTTTCAACGTTGGAGTTTCTACACACCATAGATTAAGGTGTGGAGCTATGCTGTACCTCGAGTATTAATGCAATTACTATTGGTTTTCTATTCAATTCAGCTTATTCTTGTTCTAAGATATCACTTGTTCCTCAACTTGATGAATGTGATGATCCGTGACACTCATCATCATTCTCGCCTATGAACGTGTGCCTGACAACCACCTCCGTTCTACCTTAGATTGAGTGGATGTCTCTTGGATTCCTTAATCAGAATCTTTGGTATAAGCTAGAATTGATGGCGGCATTCTTGAGAATCCAGAAGGTCTATACCTTGTCTGTGGTATTCTGAGTAGGATTCAAGGATTGAATGACTGTGACGAGCTTCAAACTCGCGATTGTGGGGCGTTAGTGACAGACGCAAAAGAATCACTGGATTCTATTCCGACATGATCGAGAACCGACAGATGAATAGCCGTGCTGTGATAGAGTGCGTTGAACATTTTCACAGAGAGGACGAGACTGTAGCCATTGACAACGGTGATGCCCAACATACAGCTTGCCATGGAAAGGAGTAAGAAGGATTGGATGAAGACAGTAGGAAAGCAGAGAGACGGAAGGGACAAAGCATCTCCATATGCTTATTTGAAATTCTCACTAATGAATTACATAAGTATCTCTATCTTTATTTTATGTTTTATTTATCTTTTAATCATTAATCCTTCATAACCATTTGAATCCGCCTGACTGAGATTTACAAGATGACCATAGCTTGCTTCATACCAACAATCTCCGTGGGATCGACCCTTACTCGCATAAGGTTTATTACTTGGACGACCCAGTGCACTTGCTGGTTAGTTCTGCAAAGTTGTGATAAAGAGTTGAGATTGCAATTGAGCGCACCATGTTGATGGCGCCATTGATGATCACAATTTCGTGCACCAGCTTGCTTGGTACAAGTACCCTCTAATGTGCATGGTATCATAAAGCTTCTGGGATCTTTAAGCTTCTCAGGTAAGCTTTTTAGAATGACTGCACTGCATTCTTCAGTGAGGTAAACTTTTTCAGTTTCCCTCCAATCCTTCTTATGACTTAAGATCTCTTTCATGAACTTAGAATAAGAGGGTATTTGCTCAAGTGCCTCTGCAAACGGAATCTTTATTTCAAGAGTCCTGAGATAGTCTGCAATGCGGGCAAATTGCTTATCCTATTCTGCTTGGCAGAGTTTCTGAGGATAAGGCATTTTGACTTTGTATTCCTCAACCTTAGTTGCTGCAGGTTTATTGCCTACAGATGTGGGTTGAGAAGCCTTTTTAGATGGGTTAATATCAGCACTTGTATGTGTCTGATCCCCACTGGCATTTGAATGCCAGGGGTGGAAGTTGGAGTGGCGTTAAAGGCCAACTCATTACTTGTTTCTGGCGTCTGAACGCCAGAACTGTGCTCCCTTTGGGCGTTCAACGCCAAATCCTTGCTTTTTTCTGGCGTTGAACGCCAGGACTGAGCATAGTTTGGGCGTTCAGCGCCCGCTTTCCACCCATTTTCTGGTGTTTGAGCGATAGAATTATTCCTCTCTAGGCTCTTACTGTCCTCAGATAGATTTTGGGTAGTTTGCTCATTTCTTGGCTTCTTGCTACCTTGAAGTGAGGTATTTAACATTTTCTCACTTCTTAATTGAACTGCTTGGCACTCTTCTGTTATTTGTTTTGATAACTGTTGTTCTGTTTGCTTCAACTGTACTTCCATATTCATATTAGGCATTCTTGTTTCTTGTAGTATCTCCTTGAATTCGGCTAGCTATTTTGTTAGAAAATCCAATTACTGATTGAATTCAGTAACTTGTTCTGTAGGACTGAGTTTAGCAGTTACTGTTTTAGCCTCTTCATTGATGGAAGGTTCACTGCTTAGGTACAGATGCTGATTTTTGGCAACTGTATCAATAAGCTCTTGAGCTTCTTCTATTGTCTTTCTCATGTGTATAGATCCACCAGCTGAGTGATCTAGAGAAATCTAAGCTCTTTCTGTAAGCCTATAGTAGAAGATGTCTAACTGCACCCACTCTGAAAACATTTCAGAGGGGCATTTTCTTAGCATCTCTCTGTATCTCTCCCAAGCATCATAAAGAGATTCATTATCTCCTTATTTGAAGCCTTGGATGCTCAGCCTTAGCTGTGTCATCCGTTTTGGAGAAAAATTGTGATTCAGGAATTTTTCTGACAGCTGTTTCCAAGTCTTTATGATGTCCTTAGGTTGGTTATTTAACCACCTCTTAGCTTGGTTTTTTACAGCAAATGGGAACAGTAATAGCCTGTAGACATCCTGATCTACCTCCTTATCATGTACTGTGTCAGCTATTTGTAAAAATTGTGCCAGAAACTCTGTAGGTTCTTCCTGTGGAAGACCGGAATACTAGCAACTTTGCTGCACCATGATGATGAGATGAGGATTCAACTCAAAACTACTGACTTCGATGGAGGGTATACAGATACTACTCCCATATGAAGCAATAGTGGGGTTAGCATATGACTCCAGAGTCCTTCTGGGCTGTTCATTTCCACTTAAGTCCATGATGGAGAAAGGGAGATGATGTGAATTTATTTTATTTATTTTATTATATATAAAAATTTCGAAATAATAATAAAAAAATAAAATAAAATAAAGACGACAATAAAAATAAAAATAAAAATAAAAATAAAAATAAAAAATATTTTATGAAGATTTTCGAAAAAGTGAGGAGAGAGAAAGTGGTTAGGATATTTTTGAAATTGAAATCTGAAATTTTTATATAAAAAAATTTGAAAATATGCCTTAAAAATAGTTAGAAAATATATTTTTTGAATTTTGAATTTTATGATAAAAGAGAAAAAAATGACACAAGACTTAAAATTTTTAGATCTAATGCTCCTTGTTTTCAAAAATTTTGGAGGGAAAACACCAAGGAACACCAAACTTGAAAATTTTAAGATCAAAACACAAGAAAGACTCAAGAACACCTTGAAGATTCACAAGAACACCAAGAACAAAAGAAAAGAACACCAAACTTAAAATATGACACTAAACTCACGAAAAATTAAAACTTTAATAAAGAAAAAAATTTTTGAAAAAAAATTTTTTTTGAAAAGAAAATAAAAGACTTGGAATTGATGACTCTATAGCAACAAAAATAAATTATTCCTAATCTAAGCAACAAAGTAAACCTTTAGTTGTTCAAACTCGAACAATCCCCGGCAACGGCGCCAAAAACTTGGGGCACGAAATTGAAAATCACAATTTTTCTCAACCTCGCTCAACTAACCAGCAAGTGCACTGGGTCGTCCAAGTAATACCTTACGTGAGTAAGGGTCGAATCCCACGAAGATTGTTGGCTTGAAACAAGCTATGGTTATTTTATTATTCTTAGTTAGGATACCAATTATGATTATCAGTTGACTTGCAAATGAACAAAAGGACATGGATTAAGTAATATAAAGTTGGAATAAAAATAGTAACTAATGTTGGAAAATTCGAAATACTTATTATGCAATTATGGAGAATATGTTGGAGTTTTGGAGATGCTTTGTCTTCTGAATTTCAACTTTTCTCTTGTACTCCTCTTCACACACGCAAGGCTCCTTCCATGGCAAGCTGTATGTAGGGTGTCACCGTTGTCAATGGCTACTTCCCATCCTCTCAGTGAAAATGGTCCAAATGCTCTGTCATAGCACGGCTAATCATCTGTTGGTTCTCGATCATGTCAGAATAGAATCCATTGATTCTTTTGCGTTTGTCATCACGCCCAACACTCGCGAGTTTGAAGCTCGTCACAGTCATCCAATCCCAGAATCCTACTCGGATTACCACAGACAAGGTTTAGACTTTCCGGATTCTCATGAATGCCGCCATCAATTCTAGCTTATACCACGAAGATTCTGATTAAGGAATCTAAGAGATACTCATTCAATCTGATGTAGAACGGAGGTGGTTTTCAGGCACACGTTCATAGATTGAGGAAGGTGATGAGTGTCACGGATCATTACCTTCTTCATAGTGAAACACGAATGAACATCTTAGATAAGAACAAGTCTGTTTGAATGAAAAATAGAAATAATTGCATTAATTCATCGAGACACTACAGAGATCCTCACCCCCAACAATGGGGTTTAGAGACTCATGCCGTCAAAGAGTATAAAATTCAGATCTAAAATGTCGTGAGATGCAAAATAATTCTCTAAAAGTTGTTTAAATACAAAACTAGTAACCTAGGTTTACAGAAAATGAGTAAACAAAAATGGATAGTGCAGAAATCCACTTCTGGGGCCCACTTGGTGTGTGCTGGGGCTGAGACTTAAGCTTCTCATGCGCATGGGCTATTTCTGGAGTTGAACGCCAGGTTGTAACCTGTTTCTGGCGTTGAACTCCAACTTGTAACCTGTTTCTGGCGCTGAACGCCAGACTGCAACATGGAACTGGCGTTGAACGCCAGTTTACGTCATCTATCTTCGCGCAAATATAGACTCTTATATATTGCTGGAAAGCCCTGGATGTATACTTTCCAACCCAATTGAGATCGCGCCAATTGGACTCCTGTAGCTCCAAAAAATCTATTCCGAGTGAAGAGAGGTCAGAATCCAACAACATCAGCAGTCCTTTTTCAGCCTAAATCAGATTTTTGCTCAGCTCCTTCAATTTCAGCCAGAAAATACCTGAAATCACAGAAAAACACACATACTCATAGTAACGTCCAGAAATATGATTTTTTCCTAAAAGCTAATAAAAATCTATTAAAAACTAACTAAAACATACTAAAATCTACTTGAAATTACCCCCAAAAAGCGTATAAAATATCCACTCATCAAGCACTCACCAAAAAGATACTTCGGGCAGGATTTTATTGGCCAACTCTACAAAAAGAAACTATAGAATTTGTAAAGACATGTTCCTCATGTCAGAAACATGCCAACTTCCACATCACCCCACCAGAGGAACTCATCAGCGTGACCTCACCTTAGCCATTCACAAAATGGGGACTCGACCTTCTCGGACCTTTTCCTCAAGGATCGCGACAAGTCAAATTCCTCATAGTTGGAATAGACTACTTCACAAAATGGATTGAGGCAGAACCCCTAGCTAACGCCACTGCTCAAAGAAGTCAGAAATTCCTATATAGAAACATCATTACAAGGTTTAGGGTTCCATACTCCATCACCACAGATAATGGTACTCAGTTCAAAGATGCAGGCTTCAGAAAGCTAGCAGCCGACTTGAATATAAGACAACAATTCACCTCTGTCGAACATCCCTAAGCCAATGGACAAGCTGAAGCTGCCAACAAAGTTATACTGGCTGGGTTGAAGCGAAGGTTACAGGATGCAAAAGGAGCCTGGGCCAAGGAGCTCCCACAGGTTTTATAGGCATATCGAACAACGCCACATTCCACCACAAAGGAATCACCCTTCCAATTAGCATATGGAATGGAGGTAATGATCCTAGTAGAGGTCGAAGAAGGGTCACCCAGAGTGATCCACTTTAGCGAAAAAGCTAATTTCCAACTTCAAAGGGAAGAACTCGACTTACTTCCGGAAATCCGAGAAAGAGCTCGGATAAGGAAAGAGACGTTGAAACGACGAATGGCCTCCAGGTATAACCAAAAGGTAATACGACGGACCTTTGCTAAGGATGACCTTATCCTAATACGAAACGACATCAGAACAACTCGACCGGGAGAAGGAAATCTGGCAACAAACTGGAAAGGACCATACCAAGTCATAGAAGTGCTTGGAAAGGGCTACTACAGGCTTTTCGAACTCGATGGGCGAGAGCTTCCCAGGTCATGGCACGCCTGCAACCTAAGAAGGTACTATAGCTAGGGATGATAAAAGATCTTGGACAAGGCGCACTCTTTTTCCTGAAAAAAAAGGTTTTTTAACGTGGCGCCAAGCCAAGACCTACAAATCACCCGACTTAGGAAAATTAACCATGTATATTTGTATTCTCTTTTAATAAAATTTGTTCAGATCTTCTACAAATTCTCAAGTCGCATTATTCTGAAACATTCATCACCCGATTATAAAGCTACAAAATCGACAGAAAGTGAAACCAAATTCACTGCGCGATCACGATAAAGACCAAAGATGAAAACCAAATTCATTAAAAGGTCGACCGAACGAGGGTTAAAACCCAAACTCTACAAAATCGGCAAAGATGAAAACAGAATAATGCAAGAAGTTATAAAAAGTGATCCATAGAAAGGACTTGATGAGGTCCTAATAAAATGGATTGCTATAAAATAACTTAAAGACTAGCCGGCACAAAGAAGTTGGACCAGCCACAACAACCCAAGTTATAAGTAAAGCCCTAGAAAGAGGTCTGGTCAACCCTATAAAAGAGGATTACTATAACTTAGAAGAGCCCGAAAGGATGAGGTCGAACTCCTACAAAAGTTACAAAGGTAATCCCT
Organism: Arachis duranensis; assembly: GCF_000817695.3. NCBI lineage: Eukaryota > Viridiplantae > Streptophyta > Magnoliopsida > Fabales > Fabaceae > Arachis > Arachis duranensis. The sequence continues at coordinate 67,669,339 of NC_029780.3, read as the reverse complement.
GAAAGAGACCTGAACAAGGTCGAAGAAAGAGGATTACCAAGTAACTCGACAGGGCCCGACATAGTGAAGTTGGCCCAAAAATATAAAGCTACAAAGAGTTACAAAAGGTAATCCCTGAAAGAGACCTGAACCAGGTCCAAGAAAGAGGATTACCAAGTAACTCGACAGGAACCGACATGACGAAGTCGGCCCAAGGTACAAAGCTACAAAAAGTAATCCCTGAAAGAGACCTGAACCAAGTCCACGAAAGAGGATTACCAAGTAACTCGACAGGACCCGACATGACGAAGTCGGCCCAAGGTACAAAGCTACAAAAGGCAATCCCTGAAAGAGACCTTAACAAGGTCCAAAAAAGAGGATCACCAGGTAACTTGACAGGATCTGACACAATAAAGCTACTCCTAAACGAGAACTTAGTAAAAGGAAAGGCTACATACAAACAACACGGACAAACCCAAATTGAGGAAATCGGCAAACTCGGTACGAAAACACTGTTGAAAAGTAGCGTCAAGCAAAGGAGTCAAGCCGATACTCTCAAAAGACTACGAAAACACCAATATAAGCGCAGACAGATATGATATAAGTCATAATAATAAAGCCAGCATCAGAGGCAGACAAATGCAGCCCACAAAGTCGAAAAACTATTTTGTTTACCAAAATAAAGTTGCTAAAACCAGCAACTAAAAAGGTGTCAAAAAAATAATAAAGATTTTAAATGCCCACAAACCAGGCTATCTACACAAAATAGTTATAGAAGTCAATTAGGCACTCGAAGGCTTCTCAGCAGCATCAGCATGCGGTGAAGGAGGGCGAGTCTGGAGAGGCACTGCGTCCACTATCCCGTCATCCCGATTCAATATCTAGCAATCAGGATCGGCCACAGAACAAGCAGGAGTTGAAGAAGCCGACACGACAGAAGCTTTAGCAATAAGCTCAGAAGGAGGTTCAACATCATCGTTATCAGGGTCTTCGGGAACGATCTTGCCATCCTTCACAACATTATCCAAACTAAATAAAGCAAGATCAGCTCCCGGGGTGATAACCTGAACCTGCTCCTTCAAGTTCTCATAAGCAGCAGTTACGCTGCCCACAAGATGACCCTGGAGCTCGGAATAATCAACCCGGGTTGACTCTAGCTCCTCCCGAAGACGCATCACTTCTCGGTAGGATGTGACATAGCTTTCTTTGTGCTTCAAAGCCACATCCTCAGCCAATCACACAGAGGCCGCCAGGGCAAGAGAGCTGGCCTTCTCCCCCTCCAGCTTCTTCTTTAGTTTAGTCACCTCCGCTTCAAACTCCTCCTTTAGACCCTTCATCCGATCAAACTCTTGCTTAGCCTCCTCCATAAAGGCTTTGGTAGCATGCAGAGGCAGATTTTGGACAGTTCGATACAAAGCAGCTCCCATATGAGCCATCTTAACACTACTCCGAGTTATAAAATCTAAGTGATGAAGGAGAGATACATCATCCATTGAAAGAGCACCATAAGGTACGATCTGCTGGTCCACAAAACTAATAGTGTCAAAATCCGGGGCATCTAGATTGAAAGGTTCAACAGTTCGAGGACTTTTTGGAGGAGGGGCGGCCGAAGAAGAAAACACAGCAGCAGTAGAAGATTGAGGGGGATCCACTAAACAGACCCGAGGTGTAGGGATCATTCTCCTCGGGCCAGGAGAGCTCGGTACGGATGGCTTCAAATGAGCTTGGGAAGTCCCTTCCCTATCAGCCCGGGCCGAGATGTTTTGAGCTGCAGTAGCTTTCCTCGCCTTCTTGAAAGCCTTCATTGAATCATTATTCTTGGCCATCTCTGAAAAATAAAAAATAACAATTTATCAAACTGGGAGAAAAGTAGGAAGAAAACAAGAAACAAAATATATCAAGGCAGTACCTAAAGCAGTTTGAATAAGGGACGGGTCTCCTAAAGATTTTTTAGTATCCAAATGAGGAGGTTCCCCCCAAATATCCTCCATAACATTCACAAAGGCCTGCTCGACCTCGCTCACCATCTCCCAAGTATATCGGGATACCACTACGTTCCGCTACCACTCTAAGGGAAAGTAGGGCTCGTTATTTTCATCCAAAAAGAAAGGTCGGCCTCCTTCAACAGCCCGGACCTTAAAGAAGTAATTCTTAAAATCCCAGAAATATTCATCATACATGGAAAAAGCCTTATGCCCCTGGGCAGACCTAAAAGAAATCCAGGAAGCCTTCTTCTTGGTAGTCCCAGGCTTGGTCAACACAAAAAAATACAGAAAAAAGAGTTTGAGAAGGTGTAACACCAAATTCTTGACAAACAAGCTGAAAAATCTTGATGAAACCCCACGAATTCGGATGGAGCTGCGAAGGGGCCACATTACAAGACCATAGTAGGTCAGTTTCAAAAGAGGTGAAGGGAAATGTGATGTTCATTGGGCCAGAAAAGAAATTATAAGCATAGAAGAAGGGACGCTCCCCCTCGTCAGGACCGGGAAGCAAACTCTATCACCAGAATCGGGTGCTACTAACTCGTAATTGCTCTCCTGATCCTCACTGCTACAGACACGATGATGCCTTCTAAGCGTCACACAAAATCCAGAATCGGCTAAAGAAACACACAGCAAGATAAGAGAGTCCAGCCAATCGGACATCCTTTCAGGAACCATAGGAGATGCCTCGACAATATTTTTTCGGGAAGACATGGCCAACTAGTCCTATAAACAAGAAAAAGATTGGATTACTAAAAAGGTAAAAACATCCCAGATCAAATCAAAACAACTCGGACAGCATAATCCAGCGCCAGTATGACAGATAAAAAGGAAAACCCCTGGACACAACCTAAGGTCCAGGGGCATCCTTTGGAGGCAATCGGGGAATCAAACTTTCAGGAAAATCTACAAGGCTAATGTCTCAACAGAAGCCCTTTCCAAGAAAAACAAACGCAAAGAAGATCATACGAACCGTCAAAAGAAAAAAGGCTATAACAATTCAGAAATCAGCAAAATAGCAGACAAATCCCTAAAGAGCCATACCAAGGAGATACACTCAGAAGCATACGAAAGGACAAAAAAAGAAGCATGCATCATAGTAACAAACCAGGCGCGGTAAAAATTCAAGCTTTCCAACATGCACTCAGTCAAAATCAAAGCGTCAAAATCAAACACGACACATCGAAAATAAGCGGTGAAAGGAAAGCAAAACCAACCTGAGAAAGGAGAAGAATATGCAAGAAGGTTGAAATCAAAGAGGCTGGAAATCACCGTCAAAAAATCACTTACGATAGCCTAGCAAATGCTGAAACGCCAAGAAATATAAGTTTTCAGAAGAAAACAGAAGGAGAGGAAAGAAAAGAAAGCCACAGCAAAAGCAAGGGAGGAAAAAAACGTTTTTTGAGAGTAAATTTCAAAATAAAAGCCAAGAGAAACGGAGCAGAAAAACCCAATTAATGGGGCATTAAAAACCCTTGCACATTCCCAAAGCCAGGAACGCTAATCCAAAAGCACGCGTTTTCAAAAGGAAATGAAACGTTTTGCATTCAAAAAGGGAACTCTACAAAGACAAAAGCGAAGAAATGCTCGAATACGGCTTCATCCGAGAAGGATCAAAAGTCTTAAAACTAAAAGACCCAGCCTCAAAAAAGAAGACCGGGCTCGAGCAGGGGCACTGTTCATACCCTAGGTCGAGGTGTCTGGCCCGGGATGTTCTACAGACAAAGCAACCGACCTCTTCAAGTCAGGATGACCCGACCTCTTCTCAAAGAGTTTGGCCAAAGTCACAGGAAAGCCCTATAAAGGGCCCAAATAGAGGAACACGCCCCCAATCCAAAGGTAGCTCAAGCCTATAGAGATAAAGGCGGTTCCCATGAAAGATAAAGATAAAGATAAGATAACTAGCTTATCTTATCGGCAAAGGTCACCCTACACCATTATAAATACACTGAAGCACCCAGGTATAACTCATACTCTGATTCTACTCAATACCTGCTTAATACTCTTGCTAACTTAAGCATTGGAGTCCCTTGCAAGTACCCCCCACTCTCCGAGGATGAAGGAATCAGCACCATCATCAAGTCTATCAAATCGGATACAATCATTCCGACCAACGCTGAAGATCTCATCTGAGATCGACCTACAGTTTCAAGTAACCCTCGGAACACTTTCCTTCACCTATCATCAACCAATGCATGCATCAAAGCTTTGCTAAAATCATGAGAATTCTTATCATTCTTAGCATACAAGTAATCATAGCATAAATCCTCATGAAATTGAAATAAATTACTCATGGTTTAATGAATATAGGCATACATGAATTTCTACCCAAATGGCTTACTTATGACTCAAAAAAATGCATAAAACCTATCAAAAACAAAGAAAAAGGCTAGTAAAACTAGCCTATGATGCCCTGGCATTAGGATGGATTCACTCCAGATAAAAAGGAAAGCCCTGCTAGCTCTATGGTGCACAAAATTTGCAATCACACTTTGTAACTCCGCACAACTAACCAGCAAGTGCACTGGGTCGTCCAAGTAATACCTTACGTGAGTAAGGGTCGATCCCACGGAGATTTCCGGCTTGAAGCAAGCTATGGTTATCTTATTATTCTTAGTCAGGATATCAATTGTAATTCTTAGTTTTATTTGTAAAAAAATAAAAGAGCATGGGATAAACAATACTTGTTATGCAGAAATGGAGAACAGGTTGAAGTTTCGGAGTTGCTTTGCCCTCTAAATCTCTGCTTTCCTACTACCTTCTTCTTCAAACACGCAAGGCTCCTTCCATGGCAAGCTTTATGTTGGTGGATAACCGTTGTCAATGGCTACCATCCGTCCTCCAAGTGAAAATGGTCCATGTACATGGCTAATCATCTGTCGGTCCTCACTTGTGTTGGAATAAGATCCATTGATCCTTTTGCACACTGTCACTACGCCCAACAATTGTGAGTTTGAAGCTCGTCACAGTCATCCCTTCCCAAATCCTACTCAGAATACAATAGACAAGGTTTAGACTTTCCAGATCTCAGGAATGCTGCCAATTGATTCTAGCCTCTACCACGAAGATTCTGATCTCACGGAATTGAATGCTCTGTTGTCAGGAGAGACAATCAAACTCGTGAATCAGGAGCCCAAGAGATACACACTCAAGTTGTTGTAGGTAGAATGGAAGTGGTTGTCAGGCACGCGTTCATAAGTTGATAATGGTGATGAGTGTCACGGATCATCACATTCATCACATTGAAGTACGAGTGAATATCTTAGAACAGAAGGAAGCGCGATTGAATAGAAAATAGTAGTAATTGCATTAATTCATCAAGACACAACAGAGCTCCTCACCCCCAACCATGGGGTTTAGAGACTCAAGCCATCAAAGGTAAAATAAGGAATGTAAAAATGTCTTAAGTTACAAAATGAATCTCTAAAAGTAGTTTTTATACTAGACTAGTAACCTAGGTTTACAGAGAATGAGTAACTAGATGTAGAGAGTGCAGAAATCCACTTCCGGCGCCAACTTGGTGAGTGTTTGGGCTGAGCTTCCTAGCTTTCACGTGCTTGTGCTATTCCTGGAGTTAAACGCCAGTTTGGGTGCCAGTTCTGGCATTTTACTCCAGCTTTCGTGCCAGTTCTGGCTTTTTACTCCAGAAAAGGGTCTCTGGGTAGCGTTTGGACGCCAGTTTGGGCCATCAAATCTCGAGCAAAGTATAGACTATTATACATTTCTAGAAAGTCCAGGATGTCTATTTTGCAACGCAATTGAGAGAGAGTCAATTGGGCTTCTGTAGCTCCAGAAAAGCCACTTCGAGTGTAGGGAGGTCAGAATCCAACAGCATCAGCAGTCCTTTTTTTCAGCCTCTAAATCAAATTTTTGCTTAGGTCCCTCAATTTCAACCAGAAAATACCTGAAATCACAGAAAAATACACAAACTCATAGTAAAGTCCAGAAATGTGATTTTTTCATAAAAACTAATAATAATATACTAAAAAGCAACTAAAACTTATTAAAAGCTACCTAAAAATAATGCCAAAAAGCGTATAAATTATCCACTCATCAAAACACCAAACTTAAATTGTTGCTTGTCCCCAAGCAACTAAAAGTAAAATAGAATAAAAAGAAGAGAATATACAATAAATTCCAAAATATCAATGAAGCTTAGCTCCAATTAGATTAGCGGGACTAGTAGCTTTTTGCTTCTGAACAGTTTTGGCATCTCACTTTATCCTGTGAAGTTCAGAATGATTGGCATCTATAAGAACTCCAAATTAAGATAGTGTTATTGATTCTCCTAGTTCAGTATGTTGATTCTTGAACACAGTTACTTTATGAGTCTTGGCCGTGACCCTAAGCATCTTGTTTTCCAGTATTACCACCGGATACATAAATGCCACAGACACATAACTGGGTGAACCTTTTCAGATTGTGACTCAGCTTTGCTAAAGTCCCCAATTAGAGGTGTCCAGAGTTCTTAAGCACACTCTTTTTGCTTTGCATCACGACTTAACCACTCAGTCTCAAGCTTTTCACTTGGACCTTCATGACACAAGCACATGGTTAGGGACAGCTTGATTTAGCCGCTTAGGCCAGGATTTTAATCCTTTGGGCCCTCCTATCCATTAATGTCAAAACCTTGGATCCTTTTTACCCTTTCCTTTTAGTTTAAAGGGCTATTGGCTTTTTCTGCTTGCTTTTTCTTTTTCTTTCTTTTTCTTTTTCGCCTTTTTTTTCGCAAGCTTTATTTTTCATTGCTTTTTCTTGCTTCAAGAATCAATTTTATGATTTTTTAGATTATCAATAACATTTCTGTTTTTTCATTATTCTTTCAAGAGCCAACAATTTTAACATTCATAAACTTACTATAAAAAATATGCACTGTTCAAGCATTCATTCAGAAAGGAAAAAGTATTGTCACCACATCAAAATAATTAAACTTATTTTCAAGATAAATTTTGAAATTATGCACTTCTTGTTCTTTTGTAATTAAAAGTATTTTTCATTTAAGAAAGGTGAAGGATTCATAGAATTATTCATACCTTTAAGACATAGATACTAGACACTAATGATCATGTAATAAAGACACAAACATGGACAAGACATAAAGCATAAAATCAAAAAACAAAAAATAAAATTAACAAGAAGATTAAATAGAGTTAGGGTAGGTGGGGATCCTGTGGGGCCCACAGATCCTGAGGTGTCATGGACTTCTCATCTCTGCACCTTTCTGGCATCTAAATGCCCTCTGGGTACCTTATCTGGCGTTAAATGCCAGTTTGCTGCCCATTTCTGGCGTTAAACGCCAGTCTGCCTGCCAATTCTGGCATTTAATGCCAGAATGCTGCCGGATGGGCGTTAAGTGCCCATTCTGCTATCCTTACTGGCGTTTAAACGCCAGTAGGCCTGTCCTCCTGAGTGTGCCATTTTTATGCTATTTTTGATTCCGCTTTAATTATGCAGCTGTTTTTGTGACTCCACATGATCATCAACCTAAAGAAAACATAGACATAGATAAATAAAATTGGGTTGCCTCCCAATAAGCGCTTCTTTAATGTCAATAGCTTGACAGGACTAAGCTTTAATCTAGTATCATTCTTGAGCATTCTTGCTCAACATTGCCTTCAAGATAATGCTTGATTCTCTGTCCATTAACATTGAACTTTTTGTTAGAGTCAGTATCCTGAAGTTCTACATATCCATATGGTGACACACTTGTAATCACATATGGTCCCCTCCACCGAAATTTCAATTTCCCAGGGAACAATCTGAGCCTAGAGTTGAACAACAGAACCTTCTGTCCTGGCTTAAAGACTCTAGATGATAGTTTTTTGACATGCCACCTTTTTGCTTTCTCCTTGTAAATTTTGGCATTTTCGAAAGCATTGAGTCTGAACTCCTCTAGCTCATTCAGCTGGAGTAATCTTTTCTCTCCAGCTACCTTGGCATCAAGGTTTAGGAACCGGGATGCCCAGTAAGCCTTGTGTTCCAATTCCACTGGCAAATGGCAGGCCTTGCCATACACAAGCTGGTATGGAGAAGTCCCTATAGGAGTCTTGAATGCTGTTCTGTATGCCCACAGAGCATCATCCAAGCTTTTTTCCCAATCCCTTCTATGGGCACTTACAGTCCATTCCAGGATCCATTTTAGTTCTCTATTTGAGACTTCAGCCTGCCCATTTGTCAGTGGATGATACAGAGTTGCCACCTTGTGGTTAATTCCATATCGGACCAAAGCAGAGTCAAGCTGTTTATTGCAGAAATAAGTGCCTCCATCACTGATCAGTATTCTAGGAACACCAAATCTGCTGAAGATATGTTTCTGGACGAACTTCAGCACTGTCTTAGTATCATTAGTCGGTGTTGCAATTGCCTCTACCCACTTGGATACATAGTCTACTGTCACCAGAATGTAAGTGTTTGAGTATGATGGTGGAAAAGGTCCCATGAAGTCAATACCCCATACATCAAATAATTCAATTTCTAAGATCCCTTGTTGAGGCATGGTATAACCGTGAGGCAGATTACCAGCTCTCTGGCAACTATCACAGTTATGCACAAATTCTCGGAAGTCTCTATAGAGAGTTGGCCAGTAGAAGCCACATTGGAAGACCTTACTGGCTGTTCGCTCACCTCCGAAATATCCTCCATATTACGATCCATGGCAATGCCATAGGATCTTCTGCGCCTCTTCTCTAGCTACACCTCTACGGATTATTCCGTCTGCACATCTTTTAAAGAGATATGGTTCATCCCACAAGTAGTACTTTGCATCAGAAATCACTTTCTTTGATTCCTGTTTACTGTACTCTTTGGGTATGAATCTCACAGCCTTATAGTTTGCAATGTCTGCAAACCATGGCACTTTCTGAATGGCAAAGAGTTGCTCATCCGAAAAGGTTTCAGATATCTCTGTAGGAGGCAGGGACGCTCCTGCTACTGGTTCTATCCGGGACAGGTGATCAGCTACTTAGTTCTCTATCCCTTTTCTGTCTCTTATTTCTATATCAAACTTTTGCAGAAGTAATACCCATCTTATGAGTCTGGGTTTTGAATCCTGCTTTGTGAGGAGATATTTAAGAGCAGCATGGTCAGTGTACACAATCACTTTTGATCTTACTAAATAAGATCTGAACTTGTCAATGGCATAAACCACTGCAAGCAACTCCTTTTCTGTGGTTGTGTAATTCTTCTGTGCGTCATTCAAAACACGGCTAGCATAATAAATGATGTGCAGAACTTTGTTATGCCTTTGTCCCAATACTGCACCAATGGCATGGTCACTGGCATCACACATTAATTCAAATGGTAATGTCCAGTCTGGTGAAGAAATTACTAGTGCTGTAACCAGCTTAGCTTTCAGAGTCGCAAACGCCTGCAGGCACTCTGTGTTAAAGACAAAGGGTGTATCAGCAGCTAGCATATTGCTCAGAGGTTTTGCAATTTTTGAAAAATCTTTTATAAACCTCCTATAGAACCCTGCATGTCCCAGAAAGCTTCTAATTGCCTTAACATTGGTAGGTGGTGGTAATTTTTCAATTACCTCTACATTAGCTTGATCCACCTCTATTTCCTTGTTTGAAATTTTGTGCCCAAGGATAATTCCTTCAGTCATCATGAAGTGACATTTCTCTCAGTTTAAAACCAGGTTAGTCTCTTGGCACCTTTGCAGAACAAGTGCTAGATGGTCAAGACAGGAGCTGAATGAGTCTCCAAATACTGAGAAGTAATCCATGAAGACTTCTAGAAATTTTTCTTCCATATTAGAGAAAATAGAGAGCATGCACCTCTGAAAGGTTGCAGGTGCATTACACAGACCAAAAGGCATCCTTCTGTAGGCAAATACTCCAAATGTACATGTGAATGCCGTTTTCTCTTGGTCCTGGGGATCCACTGCAATTTAGTTGTAATATGAGTAGCCATCCAAAAAGCAGTAGTAATCATGACCTGCTAATCTCTCTAGCATCTGGTCTATGAATGGTAAAGGAAAATGATCCCTTCTGGTGGCTGTATTGAGTCTTCTGTAGTTAATACACATACGCCACCCTGTAATTGTTCTTGTGGGAACCAGTTCGTTCTTCTCATTATGACTCACTGTCATGCCTCCCTTCTTTGGGACGACTTGGACAGGGCACACCTAGGGGCTATTAGAAATAGGATAAATAATCCTAGCCTCTAGTAATTTAGTGACCTCTTTCTGCACCACCTCCTTCATGGCTGGATTCAGCCGCCTCTGTGGTTGAACCACTGGCTTAGCATCATCCTCCAATAGGATCATGTGCATGCATCTGACTGGGCTAATGCCCTTAAGATCACTTATGGACCACCCAAGAGCTGTCTTGTGCGTCCTTAGCACTTGAATTAGTGCTTTCTCTTCCTATGGCTCTAAAGCAAAGCTTATGATTACTGGAAAAGTATTATCCTCTCCCAGAAATGCGTATTTCAGGGATGGTGGTAGTGGTTTGATCTTCGGTTTAGAAGGCTTCTCCTCTTCCTGAGGAGTTTTCAGAGGTTCTTCTGTTTTCTCTGGTTCCTCCATATCAGGCTGAACATCTTTAAAGATGTCTTCTAGCTCTGATTTGACAGCATTCAACTTGAACTCATCCTCATTGACTCTCAGGGTCACCTTCCCTTTTTGGACGTCAATGAAAGTTCATCCAGTTGCTAGAAAAGGTCTTCCTAGAATGAGAGTTATACTGTTGTGCTCCTCTATTTCCAGCACTACAAAGTCAGTGGAAAAGCCAAATGGCTCAACCTTGACAATCATGTCCTCAATTATGCCTGATAGAAATTTAATGGAGCTATTAGCAAGTTCGAGACATATTCTGGTTGGTTTGACTTCTTCAGTCAAGCCAAGCTTTCTGATAGTGGATGCAGGGATTAAGTTGATACTTGCCCTAAGATCACATAGAGCTGTCTTGGTACAAGCACCCTCTAATGTGCATGGTATCATAAAGATTCCAGGATCTTTAAGCTTCTCTGGTAAGCTTTTCAGAATGACTGCACTGTATTCTTCAGTGAGGAAAACTTTTTCAGTTTCTCTCCAATCCTTCTTATGACTTAAGATTTCTTTCATGAACTTAGCATAAGAGGGTATTTGCTCAAGTGCCTCTGCAAACGGAATCTTTATGTCAAGAGTCCTGAGATAGTCTGCAAAGCGGGCAAATTGTTTATCCTGTTTTGCTTGGCGGAGTTTCTGAGGATAAGGCATCTTAGCTTTGTATTCTTCAACCTTAATTGCTGCAGGTTTATGTCCTACAGAAGTGGTTGGAGTCACCTGCTTAAGGGAGCTGTTATCAGCACTTGTAGGTGTCTGGCCCCTTGCTGGCATTTGAACGCCAAAACTGGCAGCTGAATGGGCGTTTAACGCCAGATTGCTGCCCTTTTCTGGTGTTTGAACGCCAGAATAAGGATGCAGAGTGGGCATTTAACGCCAGGTTGCTGCCCTTTGCTGTCATTTGAATGCCAGAACTGGCAGCTGAATGGGCGTTTAACGTCAGGTTACTGCCCTTTTCTGGCGTTTGAATGCCAGAACTGGCAGCTGAATGGGCGTTTAACGCCGGGATACTACCCTTTTCTGGTGTCTGAATGCCAGAATCATTCCTCTCCGGGATCCTACTATCCTCAGAGGGATTTTGGGTAGTGAATTGGTCATCCTCTGTCAAATGTTCCTTTCTTGGCTTTTTTCTGCTTTGAGTTGAAATATTCAATGTCTTTTCACTCCTTAGTTGAATAGCTTAGCACTCTTCTGTTATTTGTTTAGATAATTGCTGTCTTGTCTGATCCAATTGTGCCTGCATGTTTTTGTTAGCATTTTTAGTATCTTGTAACATTTCTTTAAATTCTGCTAACTGTTTTGTTATAACAAGTAATTGCTTATTGAGTTCAGCAACTTATTCTGGAGGACTAAGTTTAGTGGATACTGCTTTAGCCTCTTCTTTCATGGAGGACTCACTACTTAAGTACAGATGCTGATTTCTAGCAACTGTATCAATGAGCTCTTAAGCCTCCTTGATAAACCACTATTTTATGGTTTATCTTGTGCTTAATTGAGTGGATTTTATCAATCTTTCATACACTTATTCATACTAATTGCATGAGTTTACATTTTCCTTTCGGATTTTGTGCTATGATTGAAAACATACTTCTTTGGACTTTTATTTTCTTTTATTTAATCCTCTCTTATTACCATTAGATGCCTTGATATGTGTGTTAAGTGACTTTAGGGATTACAGGGCAGGAATGGCTTAGAGAATGGAAATGAAGCATGCAAAAGTAGAAAGAATACAAGAAGTTGAAGGAACTGCAAAGTTGCCAGCCTGACCCTCTCGTACTAAAACGATCATAACTTGAGCTACAGAGGTCCAAATGATGCGATTCGACTTGCGTTGGAAAGCTAACTTCCGGAGCTTCGATTTGATATATAATTCACTATAGTGGTCATACAGTTAGATGACGCGAACGCGTGCTCTACGCGGATGCGTCGCATTTGCGAAAATCAGCATGACAGAATTCGTTTCCAGCGAATCCTTGGCTATTTCCGGTCCAGTTTCAAGCCCAGAAAATATAGATTAAAGGATGCAAAGTGGAGGAATGAAGAGAGACAACTCATAATTTAGATGTAATTTTTAGAGAGAGAGGCTTTCTCCTCTCTCTTAGGATTAGGATTAGGATTTCTTATTATTTCAACTTCCAATTTTTCTTCTTCATCACAGGTTCAATGTTCCTTTTATTTCTCTTTTCAATCTAATTTATGAAACTTGTCCATGTTAGAATTGATATCTTTATTTAAAATAATTTGAGGTATTTCAGACTCATGATTACTTTTCCCTATTTTTAATTTAGATTATTTACTATTGGCTTTGGTTGATTAATTGGTGACTCTTGAGTTATCAAACTCATCGTGAGTGATAATTATTATCTTTGCTGATTAATTTAGATTCCTATAACTCTAGTCTTTCTTTAAGGAGTTGACTAGGACTTTAGGTGTTAAATTAATTTGTCCACTTCACTGACTTTCATAGTTAGAGGTTGACTTAGTGGGAGCAAAAATATAATTCTCATCATCATTGATAAGGATAACTAGGATAGGACTTCCAGTTTTCATACCTTGCCAAGAGTTTTTTTCTTTGTTATTAATTTATTAATTTCTGCAACCCATTTCTCTTGCTCAAAACCCTTTCTCAAAACCCAAAATACTATTTTCCATAACCAATAATAAATCACACTTTCCTGCAATTCCTTGAGAAGACGACCCGAGGTTTGAATACTTCGGTTTATAAATTTTATTGGGTTTGTTACTTGTGACAACCAAACGTTTGTACGAAAGGATTTTCTGTTGGTTTAGAAGCTATACTTACAACGCGCTTATATTTTTATAAAATTCTTTACTAGCAAAAATCCTAACGTAAAAATGGCGCCGTTGCCGGGGAATTGCAAACGTGTGCCTTATTATTGGTTATTGTAAATATTTTTCAAAAAAAAATTTCAGATTTTTATTTTAAAATTTTTTATCTTATCTTATCTTATTTCAAAATCAAATTTCAAATTTCAAATCTTTTTCAAAAAAAATCATATCTTTTTCAAAATCTTATCTTATCTTTTTTTTCAAAAAACATATTTTAAAAAAAATCTTATCTTATCTTTTTTTTCAAAAATCATATCTTTTTCAAAATATTTTCTTTTTGTTAGTTTTTGTTTTTATTTTTTTTCCTACTACTATGAAGTCTCACCTCTTTGGCTATGAGTCTGGTTATAATTATGTTGCAGGAAGAGGAGAATATAATGACAACATGCATCATGGTTGGAACAATCAAAGATGGGAGGAGCCACAAGAATTTGATCAACCCTCATGGCAACAACCACCTCCAATAGACTATCAACAACCATTCTGTGATGCATATCAAGGCAATGGCTATGGTGAGCACTCTTTTGATTATCAGCAACCACCACCATATGCGTATGAACCCCCTCCTCAACATGACTTTAGACCACTATACTCACAAGCCCCTTTCCGCCATTCACCTCCATATGACCCTAACCCATATCCACCATACCAACCACCCTATGAACCATATGAACCATATATAGAACCACCCCAATTCCACCCCGATTACTCCCAAGAACCACCACCTCAATATACACCATCTCCATATTCATCAATCCAAGAGCACTATGATCCTACTTATGATAGCCGAGCACAACACGAATCAAGGGATTGTCTCAAGGAAATAGTGGAAAATTTTCATGCAACCCTTCACCAACTGGATCAAGCGATAAATCGATTACCTTCCCGACATTCGGACATTCAAGGAACTCCCATGGCTTCATGTGGAGAATCTACTGAAGAACATGGCATGAAGGAGAAGTTAGAAACTCCGGTGGATATTGAGCAGCACGATTTTGTATTGGAACAATTGGAAGAAGCTATGCCTGCCATTGAAGAGGAAGAAGTGGTTCAAGACTTAAGAGATGCTGAACCTCCATGGAAAAGTCAAGTTATAGAGCCTCCTTCAAAGATGTTTGAAACTGATGTTGAGGAAGGTGTACAACCTTCAAGGCATCTCATGATTGAAGACTTTGAAAGGGATGGTGAAGAGATGGATTCGATCATTGATGAATTCTTATCTACATTTGAATCCTCTCCCATTGGACTTGACATGGAGATCAAAGAAGAAGAAGCACAACCTCTCATGCCCTTGGTGAACAATGAGGAAAGACTGAATTGGAAGAAATCTACTGATGAGCAGATAATTTATACGCTTTTTGGCATTGTTTTTAGGTAGTTTTTAGTAAGTTCAAGCTACTTTTAGGGATGTTTTCATTAGTTTTTATGTTAAATTCACATTTCTGGACTTTACTATGAGTTTTTGTGTTTTTCTGTGATTTCAGGTAATTTCTGGCTGAAATTGAGGAACCTGAGCAAAACTCTGATAAGGAGGCTGACAAAGGACTGCTGAAGCTGTTGGAATCTGACCTCCCTGCACTCGAAATGGATTTTCTGGAGCTACAAAACTCCAAATGGCGCGCTCTCAATGGCGTTGGAAAGTAGACATCCAGAACTTTCTAGCAATATATAATAATTTATACTTTATTCGGGAATTGACGACGTAAACTGGCGCTCAATGCCAGTTCCATGTTGCTGTCTGGAGTAAAACGCCAGAAACACGTCACGACCCGGAGTTGAACGCCCAAAACACGTTACAACTTGGTGTTCAACTTCAAAAGAAGCCTCAGCACGTGGATAGATCAAGCTCAGCCCAAACATACACCAAATGGGCCCCGGAAGTTGATTTATGCATCAATTACTTACTCATGTAAACCCTAGTAGCTAGTCTAGTATAAATAGGATAATTGACTATTGTATTGGACATCTTTGGTCTCAGTTTTATTTCATTCTTCATCTGAGAAGACTATTTTTCACGTTTTGGGGGGCTGGCCATTCGGCCATGCCTGAACCTTTCACTTATGTATTTTCAACGGTGGAGTTTCTGCACACCATAGATTAAGGGTGTGGAGCTCTGCTGTACCTTAAGTTTTAATGCAATTACTACTATTTCCTATTCAATTCTCTTTATTCCTATTCTAAGATATTCGTTGCACTTCAACTTGATGAATGTGATGATCCATGACACTCATCATCATTCTCACCTATGAACGCGCGTGATTGACAACCACTTCCGTTCTACCTTAGGCCGGGCGCGTATCTCTTAGATTCCTTAAACAGAATCTTCGTGGTATAAGCTAGATTGATGGCGGCATTTCATGAGAATCCGGAAAGTCTAAACCATGTCTGTTGTATTCCAAGTAGGATTCTGGGATTGAATGACTGTGACAAACTTCAAACTCCTGAAGGCTGGGCGTTAGTGATAGACGCAAAAGAATCAAGGGATTCTATTCCAACCTGATTGAGAACCGACAGATGATTAGCCGTGTTGTGACAGAGCATTTGGACCTTTTTCACTGAGAGGATGGGATGTAGCCATTGACAACGGTGATGCCCTACATACAGCTTGCCATAGGAAGGAATGAAAGAACTGGAAGGAAGAAGTAGGAAAGTAGAAAAAGAAAGAGCACAGTATCTCCATACGCCTATCTGAAATTCCCACCATTAATTTACATAAGTATTTCTATCCTATTTTAATTATCTTTATTTTCTGTTTATTATTTATTAATTTTCAAAAATCCACAATCAATTATGATCCGCCTGACTGAGATTTACAAGATGACCATAGCTTGCTTCATACCAACAATCTCTGTGGGATCGACCCTTACTCACGTAAGGTTTATTACTTGGACGACCAGTACACTTGCTGGTTAGTTAAACGGAGTTGTGACCACACATAGTAAAGAGCTATTATCTCGAATTAAATTTCATACAGTACAAAGAGTACGAATCACAATTTCGTCCACCATCTACCAAGAGGAAGAGGTTGATATTGAAGAAGATTGTAAAGAGGTGGAAGTTGTCAAAGAAGAGCCCAGGGGAATGGAGTTGGAAATCACCTTGCCAAAGTTGTTGGATACCTCTCCCCCAAAGCCATCACCGTCCATTCCTTCATTCAAGTGGTTAAATCTCTCATCTCTAAGCTTAATTAGCTCACTTGAATATGCTTTACTTGAGACAGATGGTCAGCTTAGAGCCCTTTGTGGCATTAAGCGTAAGAGGGAGATGATCAGTAGTAGAAGTTGTCCAGCAAGGTTCAACATAGTTGTATACTCCAAGTTTAAATGCAAGGGTTGGTGTAAAGCTCAACTGAATGGGTCTAGGAAGTTGTTTGGCCTCTTTAGTGAGAATTCAGATTGCTTGCTACCCGGATGGAATCATAATGATCAACAAGAAGACGGGTGCAAAAGCAAGGTTTGGGACCCCGGAATTCATTCTGGCAATCAACACTCTTGGGGCCTTGTCACTTGCTTTAACTTACTTGAAGGCTTTCTGCGCCTAGTTTGGGATCCCGGAGGCTACTGGAATTCCAAACATTGGTGGAGTTTTTGGATGAATACAAGCACAAGCCACCATAGCAGGAAGCTCATCAAATGTTCAACTTAAGGACTTTAACTAAAAGTGCTAGGTGGGAGACAACCCACCATGGTATGATCGTTCCCTCTCTATTTTACTCTATTTTTGAATTCTGTTTGAACCTGGAATTTTTGCATGACATTCACTGCATTTTGCATTATGCATACTTCATAACAAAAAAAAGAGAGCACGCAACACAACAGCGTCGATGACGCGTCCGCGTCATATATGCGTTGGGAAGAAAAGAAAAGTGAACAGAGAGTCACGCGAGAGCATGGTTAGAGGCGTGCCTTTGGCACAATTTGACCGACGCGACCACGTCGCTGACGCATTCGCGTCATGTGGGAAAAGTGCCTCCCACGCGTCCGCGTCACCCACAAAAATGCGTGCCCTAAAAATCGACGTAAAAAGGGTGTATGGCGAAAGTTGAGCTGGAACGTGGCTGGACTCGTGCTAGAAGCACAAGCCCTACCACGCAAACGCATGCCCCACGCGTCCGAGCCATTTTCTGAAATATGGCCATTCACGCGACCGCGTCAACCACGCGAACGCGTCACCCAGAAATTTGGCAATGTGCATATTAAACAGAGAGTTATGCGTGCACAAGGCTGCACTCGCGCCAATAGCACAAAGCAGGTCACGCGATCGCATGATCCACGCGTCCGCGTCACCTGATAATTATCACACACCACGCGATCGCGTGATCAACGCGCCCGCATGGCCTGCACCGCACAGCTTATCCAGAGCAGCCAAATATCTTATCTTTTCTTCTCCATATCTAAATCTTTTCTTTCCTTCTTATTTCTTTCTTCCTCCTTTCTTACTTTTTTTCTCTCTTCCATTGGTGTTAACATTCTCTTCCTCAACTATTGCATCTTTTCTTGAATTATTCTAGTGCTTCATGACTTGTTTTATTCTGATTGGGTATTATTATTCATAAGTCAATGCTAATTTTTATAATACTGATATTCCTTTTGCATTGATATGCACTTACAATATCTTGCATTACCCACACTCTCTTCCCCATTGTTGCAACTTTTGCACTATTGATATGCCACTTACTTCCACTATTTTCTCACTCGCATGTTGTAGCTACCATGTAATTGAGACCTTTATTATTTGGCATTAACACCCATATTTTATTTATGTTCTTATCTTTATTTTAGGGTTACTTTCCTTTCTTTTTCTCTTCTTTCAGGATGGCCACCACGAAGCGAGAGAAAAAGCTTTTTAATGGGGAAACAGGCAAGTCAATCTGCACAACCTATAGAGAAAGGCGTCAGTTGGAGCAGCCCATCCACTTGTACATCTTAGCATGAACCGAGGACGGTGCAATCTTTAAGTGTGGGGAGGTCGATACCGATCTTCATGGGTTAGTTACTCTTTTATCTCAACACCAATGGTTTATTTTCGTTGTTAGTAGTTGCATTTGCATGTTTGTTTAATTTTGTGCATATTTTACCACTTGGTTGAAATAATATTTTCTTTTTCAAGAAAAAATTTTATAGTATTTCACTAATTTAAATTAAAAACTTTTTGAAAAAACTTGTTTGAAAAAATATTATTTTGGAACATGGTTTAGAGCTCGAACACACAAAACTAGTGAGATTTTGAGCCTATTTGATTGGTTGCATCTTATCAACCAATATTTTATTTTTGGTGTGTGTTTTTCTCTCTAAAATTGTGATCTTTGTCTTGCTTGATTCTATATTTCCATTGTTTAATGTATGGATACACTTATATGATTGAGGCCTTATTTCACTGAGCTTACATACCCATATGGCCTTACCCTTTTATTATCCTTTGCAAACCAATGTTGAGCCTATTATACCCCTTTATTCTTTACTTTAGCTCATCACTAACTCTAAGCGGAAAACAATAATGTCCTTAATTTGAATCTTTGATTAGCTTATACTAGTGAGAGTGCTCATGAATTAAGTGTGGGGAAAGTGGGTTTGGAAACGTTTGGTTTGGGAATTATGTTAGACTTTGTGTGAAAAATGTGAAAAATGTTAAGAACATGTTTATGTATTTAATACCTTAACCATATGCAATGAAAAAAAATTATTAAGAAAAGAAAAATAGAAAAAAAGAAGAGAAACAAGAAAAAAAAGAGCAGAAAAATAAAAAGGGGACAAAATGCCCCAAAGTAAATGGTGATAGCAATGCACATGTACTGTACTCAAAACTTGGAATGCATAAATATGTAGTAAACGCAGTTAATGGGTAGTTATTGATTTTATATTATGATTACATGGATTATCCTAAGTTAGGTGAAAAGTTTAAGTTAATTAAGGATTCAGATTTTAGTCCACTTGGCCAAATACAATCCAACCTTGACCCTAACCCCATTACAACCCTTAAAAGACCTCTTGATTTGTGTATTGGTGCATTAAATTTTTGTTGATTGGTAGATGAAGAGCAAGATATAGAAAGCAAGGTTACTAGAGAATTGAGAGAATTGACCCTAGACACTTGAGAGTTAGAATGATATACACTACCAGTAAGGGTTCAGTGCTTAATTCTATGTTCCCATCTTTCATTAGCTATCTTCTTACAAGTTTACTTACTTTTTATTGTATAATTTGAATTAGTGAAATTTGATTCATATTTGTCTTGAAGAACTTATTTACTTTTAACCAAGTAGGTAGAAACATTTTGTATGTAGTTGCATTCACATAGATAGGTTGTATTGCATACTCTCTATCATTCCTCTTCACTCCCTTATAGCTTCTCTTGAGCTTAGCATGAGGACATGCTAATGTTTAAGTGTGGGGAGGTTGATAAACCACTATTTTATTGTTTATCTTGTGCTTAATTGAGTGAATTTTATCAATCATTCATACACTTATTCATACTAATTGCATGAATTTACGTTTTCCTTCCGGATTTTGTGCTATGATTGAAAACATGCTTCTTTGGGCTTTTATTTTCTTTTATTTAATCCTCTCTTATTACCATTAGATGTCTTGATATGTGTGTTAAGTAATTTCAGGGATTACAGGGCAGGAATGGCTTAGAGGATGGAAATGAAGCATGCAAAAGTGGAAGGAATACAAGAAGTTGAAGGAACTGCAAAGCTGTCAGCCTGACCCTCTCGCACTAAAACGATCATAACTTGAGCTACAAAGATCCAAATGATGCAGTTCCACTTGCGTTGGAAAGCTAACGTCCGGGGCTTCGATTTGATATATAATTCGCTATAGTGGCCGCACAGTTAGGTGACGTGAACGCGTGCTCCACGCGGATGCGTTGCATTTGCGAAAATCAGCGTGGCAGAATTCGTTTACAGCGAATCCTGGGCTATTTTCGGCCCAGTTTCAAACCCAGAAAATACAGATTAAACGCTGCAAAGTGGAGAAATGAAGAGAGACAACTCATAATTCACTTTTCATAATTTAGATGTAGTTTTTAGAGAGAGAGGCTCTCTCCTCTCTCTTAGGATTAGGATTAGGATTCCTCTTAAAGGATTAGGATTTCTTATTATTTCAACTTCCAATTTTTCTTCTTCATCACAGGTTCAATGTTCCTTTTATTTCTCTTTTCAATCTAATTTATGAAACTTATCCATGTTAGAATTGATATATTTATTTAATATTTGAGTTATTTCAGACTCACGATTACTTTTCCCTATTTTTAATTTAGATTATTTATTATTGGCTTTGGTTGATTAATTGGTGACTCTTGAGTTATCAAACTTATCGTGAGTCATAATTATTATCTTTGCTGATTAATTTAGATTCTTATAACTCTAGTCTTTCCTGAAGGAGTTGACTATGACTTTAGGTGTTAAATTAATTTGTCTACTTAACTGACCTTCATAGTTAGAGGTTGACTTAGTGGGAGAAAAAATATAATTCTCATCACTATTGATAAGGATAACTAGGATAGGACTTCCAGTTTTCATACCTTGCCAAGAATTTTTTTTCTTTGTTATTAATTTATTAATTTTTGCAACCCATTTCTCTTGCTCAAAACCCTTTTTCAAAACCCAAAATACTATTTTCCATAACCAATAATAAATCACACTTCCCTACAAATCCTTGAGAAGACGACCCGAGGTTTGAATACTTCGGTTTATAAATTTTATTGGGTTTGTTACTTGTGACAACCAAACATTTGTATGAAAGGATTTTCTGTTGGTTTAGAAGCTATACTGACAACGCGCTTATATTTTTATAAAATTCTTTACTAGCAAAAATACTAACGTCACTCCTCAATTGTCTTTCTCATGTGTATAGATCCTCCAGCTGAGTGGTCTAGAGATATCTAGGCCTTTGCTGTAAGCCCGTACTAGAAGATGTCTAACTGCACCCACTCTGAAAACATTTCAGATGGGCATTTTCTTAGCATCTCTCTGTACCTCTCCCAGACATCATAAAGAGATTCATTATCCTCTTGTTTAAAGCCTTGGATGTCTAGCCTTAGCTGTGTCATCCTTTTTGGAGGGAAATATTGATTCAGAAATTTGTCTGACAACTGTTTTCATGTTCTTATGCTAGCCTTGGGTTGGTTGTTTAACCATCTCTTAGCTTGGTCTTTTACAGCAAATGGAAACAGCAATAATCTGTAGACATCTTGATCCACTTCCTTATCACGTACTGTGTCAGCAATTTGTAAGAACTATGCCAGAAACTCAGTAGGTTCTTCCTGTGGAAGACCGAAATACTGGCAATTTTGCTGTACCATGATAATGAGCTGAGGATTTAACTCAAAATTACTGGCTCTGATGGAGGGTATATATATACTACTTGCATATAAAGTAGTAATGGGGTTAGCATATGACCCCAGAGTCCTTCTGAACTGTTCATTTCCACTTAGGTCCATGATAAAAAAAGGGAGATGATGTGAATTGCAAATGAACAATTTTTCTCTTTTTTTTTTTTGAAAACCGAAATAAAAAGGAAAAAATAAAATAAAATAAATGAAAAATTGAATATAAGTTTCGAAAATTAAGAAGGAAAAAAGAAATAAAAGAAATTAGAAAACTAAACTAATTAATTAATTAAAAAGATTTGAAAAATTTTGGATATGATTTTCGAAAAATGAAGAAAGAGAAAGTGGTTAGGAAGTTTTGAAAAAGATATGTCTTAAAATTAAAGATACTTGTAAGAAAATACATAAAAGAAAAGATTTGAAAAAGATATGATTTTAAAATTTGAGATTAGAAAAGATAAGATAAGATTTTGAAAAAGATATGATTCTGGAAAAAGATTTGAATTTTGAAATTTAAAACTAAGATAAGAAAAAATAAAAATTTTAAAATAAAAATCTGAATTTTTTTTAAAAAAAAGGAAAATTGGAAAATTCAATTAAAATAAAGAGAAAATATATTTTTGAATTTAATGAGGAAAGAGAAAAACAATAAAATAACACAAAACATAGAATTTTTAGATCAAAACAAAGAAAACAAACAAGAAAACTTTGAATGTCAAGATGAACACCAAGAACACTTTGAAGATCAAAATGAATAATTTTTGAAAATTTTTAGGAAAATAGAAACACAAAGAACACCAAACTTAAAAAAAATTTATGCTTTGGACACTAATAATTCGAAAATGCACAAGAAAAACAAGGAAAGACACAAAACAAGAAAAACTAAAAATCAAACAAGAAAAATTAACAAGAACAACTTGAAGATCAAGAAAGAACACAATGTATATATTTTCAAAAAATTTTTAAGAAAAATTAAAACATGCAATTGACACAAGACTCAAACAAGAAACAAATTTTTTTTTCTTTTGAAAAGAAAATAAAGGACTCAAAGTTAGTGACTCTAAACCAAAAAGATAAATTCTTCCTAATCTAAGCAACAAGATGAACCGTCAGTTGTCCAAACTCGAACAATCCCCGGCAACGGCGCCAAAAACTTGGTGCACAAAATTTGCAATCACACTTTGCAACTCCGCACAACTAACCAGCAAGTGCACTGGGTCGTCCAAGTAATACCTTACGTGAGTAAGGGTCGATCCCACGGAGATTGCCGGCTTGAAGCAAGCTATGGTTATCTTATTATTCTTAGTCAGGATATCAATAGTAATTCTTAGTTTTATTTGTAAAAAAATAAAAGAGCATGGAATAAACAATACTTGTTATGTAGTAATGAAGAACAGGTTGAGGTTTCGGAGATGCTTTGCCCTCTAAATCTCTGCTTTCCTACTGCCTTCTTCTTCAAACACGCAAGGCTCCTTCTATGGCAAGCTGTATGTTGGTGGATCACCGTTGTCAATGGCTACCATCCGTCCTCCCAGTGAAAATGGTCCATGTACATGGCTAATCATCTGTTGGTCCTCACTTGTGTTGGAATAAGATCCATTGATCCTTTTGCACACTGTCACTGCGCCCAACAATTGTGAGTTTGAAACTCATCACAGTCATCCCTTCCCAGATCCTACTCGGAATACCACAAACAAGGTTTAGACTTTCCGGATCTCAGGAATGCTGCCAATTGATTCTAGCCTCTACCACGAAGGTTCTGATCTCACAGAATTAAATGCTCTGTTGTCAGAAAAGATAATCAAACTCGTGAATTAGGAGCCCAAGAGATACACACTCAAGCTATTGCAGGTAGAACGGAAGTGGTTGTCAGGCACGCGTTCATAAGTTGAGAATGGTGATGAGTGTCACGAATCATCACATTCATCACATTGAAGTACAAATGAATATCTTAGTACAGAAGCAAGCGCGATTGAATAGAAAACAGTAGTAATTGCATTAATTCATCGAGACACAGCAGAGCTCCTCACCCCAACCAGGGGGTTTAGAGACTCATGCCGTCAAAGTTACAATAAGGAATGTAAAAATGTCATAAGTTACAAAATGAATCTCTAAAAGTAGTTTTTATACTAGATTAGTAACCTAGGTTTACAGAGAATGAGTAACTAGATGCAGAGAGTGCAGAAATCCACTTCCGGGGACCACTTAGTGAGTGTTTGGGCTGAACTTCTTAGCTTTCACGTGCTTGTGCTATTCTTGGAGTTAAACGCCAGTTTGGGTGCCAATTCTGGCGTTTTACTCCAGAAAAGGGTCTCTGGGTGGCGTTTGGACGCCTGTTTGGGCCATCAAATCTCAGGCAAAGTATGGACTATTATACATTGCTGGAAAGCCCAGAATGTCTACTTTCTAACGCAATTGAGAGAGCGCCAATTGGTCTTCTGTAACTCTAGAAAAGCCACTTCGAGTGCAGGGAGGTCAGAATCCAACAGCATCAGCAGTCCTTTTTTTCAACCTCTGGATCAGATTTTTACTCTGGTCCCTCAATTTCAGCCAGAAAATACCTGAAATCACAGAAAAACATACAAACTCATAGTAAAGTCCAGAAATGTGATTTTTACATAAAAAATAATTATGATATACTAAAAAGTAAGTAAAACCTATTAAAAGCTACCTAAAAACAATACCAAAAAGCGTATAAATTATCCGCTCATCACTCTACTTATCAAGTAAGAGGTCAAGCATATCCATAGTGTCAGCCAGATTGCAACACAACCTCAACCATCACCTCATCAAGGTAGAATGGTTCATCTTTTGCATTTTAATTCTCACATATAGGCTCTAGATGTATGCATTCAAAAGCATAAATCCAGGGTAATAGACACTGGTGCCACAGACCATGTCTCATATAACATCAAAGATTTCAAAGATTTTCTAAAAATTGAACCAATAATTGTTAGATTACCAAATGGTGCCCACACTATCAGCTGCATCATGGGGATGATTGTGTTTTCTGGCACATTATTTCTCACAAATGCATTATACATCCCTTCATTAAATTTTAAACTAATCTTAGTCTCAAAACTGAAATCATCATTGCATTGCAAAATGAGTTTTACTGATGAAATGTGTGAGATACAGGATCGGCACAATTTGAAGATGATTGATGCAGTTAGAAATATTGATGGCATATACATTTTGCACCACGAGGTTCAAGGACCAACACATGCATCACACATTACTGCACTCATTCATCATACATCTAAGAAAAATTTGCGGTATGATAAAATAGGACATCCATCTAATAATAGGTTAGCAATACTAAAACAATAGTTTGAATTGTAGATTGTTCAATAAGCAAGGAGCCATGTAATTTCCACATCTTGGCAAGTAAAAACGGTTAGTATTTTCACATAGTGTTTCTGTCGCTGAAAATGTACTTGAGTTGATTCATTTGGATATTTGGGGCCCGGTCTCCATTCTTTCATTTTCTGATCACAAATATTTTTTGTCAGTTGTGGATGATAAATCTAGATTTACATGGATTTTTCTTATGAAAACCAAGGCTGAAACAGCTCAATTGGTGAAGAAATTTATTAATTTTGTCAAAACTCAGTTCAATACAATGGTGAAAATAATCAGGTCTAATAATGGTACTGAATTTTCAATGCCTTCATTTTATAACAATTTTGGAATTTTGCACCAACGATCTTGTGTTGAGACACTACAGCAGAACGGAACCGTTGAGTGAAAGCATTAACACATTCTAACCGTGGCTCGCACCATTATGATTCATTCTCACCTGCCCAAAATCTTTTGGTGCTATGGTGTTGAACATGCGATTTATTTGATTAACAGGTTGCCCTCACCATTCTTGACCAACCGAACATGCCATCAGGTTTTATACAATGCTCCACCAAATCTACTTTATCTTCGGGTGTTTAGTTGCCTTGCTTATGCTAATACTATTACGCATAACAGAACCAAACTGGATCCAAGAGCAAGAAAATGTCTGCATCTTGGATTCAGGGAGGGTGTTAAGGGCTATCTGCTATTTGACTTACAAACTAAAGAATTCTTCACTTCTAGAGATGTTCAAGTTTATGAAGATTTATTTCCATAGTCTGGGATTGAGGCTCAATATAAAGATGCTAGCACTCAATCTGAAAATACTAACACTAATTTTACAAATAAAAAATTTTTAGCTGACCAATTGCATATCACAAATTCAAATAATAATGCACATGCACTCAATCATGATCACATGAATCAGAATCATATTCAACATTCATCTCCTATGCATTCTAGTATTCATTTAGATAGTCTAAACAAAGATAGCATCTCACCTTCAATGCCCCATGATAGTCCCATACATCATTTGGAAGCTTTTGATAATCCTGACCATACATCATATACAAATGTAGACACTAGTCCTAAATTAGATACACAGGTGCATGATTCACCTAGTCTACCTACTCATGTTATGCTGAGAAGATCCACAAGAATTTCAAAACCACTAGCTTACTTTAAAGATTACAAATGTATGACAGCCATCAATGAAAATTCAAAAACCATGCAAAATCTTTAAAGATATCCTATCTCAGACTTTTTATCCTATCATTCTATTTCTCCCATGCATTTTGCATACTCATTAGCTATTCAAAACATCGAGCCTAAGCACTATGAAGATGCGATATCTTAAACTCGCTGGTAAGAAACTATTAAGGCTGAACTAACTGCTCTGGATGAAAATAAAACCTGGAAGTTGACCTCACTCCCACCTGGCATGAAGGCAATAGGATATAAGTAGGTATTCAAGGTCAAGTATCATTCGAATGATAGTGTAGAACGTCACAAAGCTTTCCTCATTGCAAAGGGATTCACACAGCTTCCTGGAGTTGATTACAAGGATACCTTTAGCCCAGTTGTTAAATTGGGAACATTGCGAGTGGTTTTGGCTCATACTGCTGTGAAAGGCTGGCACTTGAAATAAATTGATGTTAATACTGCGTTTTTGCATGGTGACTTAGATGAAGAAGCATACATGAAGGTGCCAGAAGGACTTCATGCAAAGCTAGGACAAGAGTGCAAACTTGAGAAGTCACTATATGGATTGAAACAAGCTAGTAGGCAGTGGAATTCAAAACTCAAATCTGTTCTTGTGGAGCTGGGTTTCAAGCAATGCAAACCAGATTATAGTTTGTTCACAAAATCAACTCCAAAAGGATTCACAACAGTCTTAATTTACGTTGATGATTTGATTTTGGCAGGTGATGATCTCAATGAGATTGAGAATGTGAAGAAGATACTTGATGATAGATTTTGGATCAAAGATATTGGGGACCTCAAATATTTTCTTAGCTTAGAAGTGGCTAGATCACAAAGAGGAATTGATTTGTATCAACAAAAATATGTGTTGGATTTGCTTAAAGAAACAGGTTTTGAGGGATGCAAGCCTGCCCCAACACCAATAGATTATGGTGCAAAGCTAAGTAAAAGTGATGGGAAGCTACTGTCTGATTCTACTCCATACCGAAGAATCATTGAAAAGTTGCTCTATCTTTCGAACACTAGGCCGGATATAAGTTTTGCTATGGGAAAATTGAGTCTATTTTTGAATTGTCCTACCACAGAGCATTTGCGAGCTGCTCATCGAATATTGAGGTACGTGAAAGGATCCCTAGCTACTGGCCTTTTCTTCTCAGCCAAATCAGACTTGAATCTCACAGGCTTCTCAGACTCGGACCGGGCAGGGTGTCCTGACTCTAGGAGGTCGATCTCAGCTTATTACTCTTATCTTGGATCATCTCTTGTTAGTTGGAAGAGCAAAAAACAACTTACAGTCACTGCTTCCTCCTCCGAGGCAGAATATAGGGCGTTAGCACTTGCAATTAGGGAGGTCCAATGGATGAGTTATGTTCTTTGGGACTTGGCGAACCACTTTAGAAGGCAGCGAACATCTACTGTGATAGCAAGTCTGCTGTGTATATTGCCACTAATCCAGTCTTCTATGAACAGACAAAGCATATCGAAGCGGATTGCCACATTGTCCGCTACAAACTACAAGAAAGGGTGATTAATCTGCTACCTATCCCTACACATGAGCAGGTTGCAGACATTTTGACTAAGCCACTAGCACCAAGTCCTTTCCATTACATCCATGGTAAGTTTGGGCTGTTGAACATATTCGTGGTCAACCCTCCAAGCTTAAAGGAGGGTGTTACTTAACAAGTGAGTCTGCTGATAGTTAGTTAGAGAAAACTGATGAGAGTAGTTAGATATTTATGATAATCAGTAGTTAGTTAGTTGTGTATAAATATAGGAAGGTCAATTATGTAAAAAGTGTGATTCATCATTTAATACAAGTTCACATTTCCACTCCTTCTTCTCTCTGGTTTTTCTATCCCCTGCACTCTTTCTCCATTCTCATGTGCAACCTTCAACAGTATCTATGACCATCACTGCCAGGGAAGAGGGTAGGACCGCGATGACAGTGATGGAGATGCTAGTCATGCATGTCCCTTGCATCCATTGTCGTATCGACTATGAGTTGATACTATTTAATTTGTCAACCTGTTTTTGGGTTAGGTTCACTTTTCACTTCATTTAAGCAAATTAACTCGTATATTTCAAATATATATATTTTAAAATTTTATATATAATCAAAAAAGTTTTATGCTGATTAAATGTTTTTCCCTTTTTAAATTTCATTACATGATTGCTATGTTGTTTAATAGTCAAATTAAATGATCAAATTTCACTATATTTAATATTAGCAGATACGTAATGCTTATTATCAAGTTCTATGAAAACAGTTTTGTCCATTGAATTCTTTGAAATGATTGTTTTTGTTTCTTTTGTCATAATCTTTCAATATTGTAATACCAATACATTGAACTTCAATCAGTTGAATAAGTTACGGCTGAAAAATAATTAACAAGCAATAAAAATTCGTATAACTATGTCCGGCTAAGACTGAAAACAAAAAGCGAAATGTTTAGGGTTCTGGGTAAAATGCATAAAATATATTTTTACTCATTCAGATATTTATTCAGTTATATAATATAAACATGAATAATATGTTCCAAGTTATAAATAATTACCAGGGCAACCTACTTATTTTAAATTACAACAATTTTGCTGATTACAATCAAACTCTGACGTAATGAATACTATGGCCACTATATTTGCCCATTAAGATTGTGTTTGTATTTAGAGAATGTAATTTTAATAAACTACAAATGAAAGAGCAAAAAATTAAATTAAATCTTAATTTTACTAACAAAAGCATTGTATTAGTTTATTCTTCCCTCATGATCAAACCGGTTGATGTAAACATTCGAGTTTCAATAAACAAAATATTAATTAACCTAGAAAAATCAAACGACGTCCAAAATAAATATAATGAGGTGTTTAGCGCATTAAACTAGATGGCTATTGGAAAACGTATACCATTAAGACAAATTAAAATATATTATTATAATAATTAATCGTAGAAACACGAATAAGAAACTATGCCTAGTACTAACAAAAAATCTTACAGGGTCCTAACGAATACATTTTATCCGAAAAACCTGAATACGTTTCTTTAATCTTAATGCATTAAATATTTAAAAGCTGCTTCTATAAACCAAAAAATAATTTTCACATATTATATTTACACTTTCCCAATAAAGATGACCAGTAGCTTTTGACTAAAGCCATGCATGCAATGATGCAATGTATTATTCTCTTTTCTTTGGCTGACCACTTAGTAAACACAAATTATACTAGATTATTATTAAACATACATAAAACATATATTCTCATTAAAACAATTTTCGTTTAAAAAACATTCTATAGATCACGTATTAGAATTGTTATTAGATCAATATAGTTATTTTTCAAGAACTAAATTTATTTAATATAGCTATAATTGTGTTCACGGAAAAAAATGACAGCTAAAAATATTTCCTCACCCCCTCAAAATTTCTCCACGGCTTTTAACTACATTGATTACAAATAATTTAACTTTTGTAGAGTGTTCGAATTTGATATTGAAATTTAATAACAAACACAATTGGCATATGTTGAAATGCCCATTACCAAGGACGAATTTACATGCATAAGTGTGTGGGCATATGCCTCCATTGGTATTTTAAAATTTACTACAAAGCATATAGAAAATTATGTTTGACCTTGCTATATTCTATTTTATTTTAACCCATGAATAATTTAATCTTATTTTACAGTAAGACAAACATTGTTTATTAAAATTGATTTGTTGCTAATAATAAGATATATAACTTACATGAATTTATTGTAAAGAGATTAATGTAAAAAAATTTACTGACTATTCAAAGTGTTTTAAACGGGTATGTCTAAAACGAGCTCAATCATTATGTGCCTATTGAATGAGCCACATTTATATAGGCCATTAGATCTTATTAGATGAAAATCAAAGGCTAATATAAAACAAGAGCATTGATGGACTCTAATAAATATAGAATATCCTAGTACATAAATAAATATTTTAAATGGCAATACTTTAATACACAATACTTTAAACGGCAACAAAATCTTTTATTCTTTAATAATTAAATATAAAATATATAAATATAAAATATATGAGTATTTTTTATTTAATAAAATTAATTATTATGCAAAACTTTTTTATAATATTAAAAAATTATATTAAAATAATATTTTAAATAGTAACATAAAACTATAAAATTATTAAAATTTATTTTATATTACTTGATAAATAATTAGATTATTATATTCAAAATTTATTAATTAACTAATTTTGTTAAAGATATTATTATATAAAATAATTTTTCATCAAAATATTTCAAAAATATAATTTATTTAAAATATTATATAATACATGAAAATATTAACCTTTTTTTTTCATTTTTTATA
>NC_029780.3:67636486-67637956 GCF_000817695.3 Arachis duranensis | reverse complement strand
AGCATAAAAAAATATCTCATATTTTTTACTTTTAACTATTATAATTTCTAAAAGTATAAACAAATTATAATTTTTATATTCACAAACATTAAAGTCTTTGTAATTATAAATATCTAATAAATATAAATATAAACTAAGTTTTCATCCAAAACATAATTATAAATATTATTCCCAAAGCAAAATAAACATAATCCAAAATATGATTATAAATATTGTCTCTAAAACAAAATAAATATAATATAAAACACTCAATTTTCATCTTCATTCTCTTGTAAGTTAGGTTGGAAGAAGTTGGGTTTTGGCAAAAAAAATTGTAAAAATACCCATTGCTAAAAAAATACTAAGCCCGGCGGAAAAACCCACCCGCCCCGCCAAAGCCCGTGGTTTAAGCGGTGCGGGTTAAGCGGGCTTTTACTATTTGGCGGTCCCAATTTTTCAGCCCAACCTGCCTTTTTGGCGGGTTACGCGAGCTGACCCGGCGGGTTTAGGCCCGTTTGCCACCCCTATATATATACTATCTAGTAATTCTTTTATATATTAAATAATTATAATCATATAATAACATTGAATAAAAAAACATATTAAATCTATTACAGTATAACTATTTAAAATATCATTTTAATATAATCTTTTAATATTATAAAAAAATTTTGCATAAAAATTTTGCGGGTAAAAAATTATATTATATAATAATATATTTAACAAAGTAATTAGTTAATAAATTTTAAATATAATAAACTAATTATTTGTCAACTAATATAAAATAAACTTTATTTATTTTATATTTTTATGTTGTAATTTAAAATATCATTTTAATATTATAAAAAAATTTGTATATAATAATTAATCTTAATGAATAAAAAATTTATATTTTTTGTATTTATATTTTATATTTTTTAAAACAAATTTTTTTCTTTATATAATAAAATAAGTGATAATCTTCTTTATATATATATATTAAGGGTGGTGAAACGGGTCGAATTCGTCGGGCCGACCAGACGAACTCGCTAAAAAATGTGGGTTGGGTTAGAATTTGAAACCTGTCAAATTAAAAAAAATCACTAAATTATGTATATATGTTCCAATTATGTGACTTTATTTATTTTATTTTAGAATTTAGTATATACGTTTAAATTATATGACTTATTTTTTAAAATAAAGATGGTTCTATTGACAAATATTATTTTAAATAATTTTATTGATGTTAAAAATTTTAAAAAAGTAAAAAATTATATTATAATTTGACTATTTTTTATTTGTATTTGATTTTTTAATTTTTATTTTTTGGTTAATTTTAATGAATTTTATTTTTCAAAAAAAAAAAAGTCAAGCGGGCTAACCCGCCAACCCGCTAATCCGCCATAAAGCGGGGTGGGCTAGCATTTTAAACCCATTTTAGTTGGCGGGGCAGGCCGGTCCACCCCGGTTATAGGACGGGCCTTAGGGGGCGAGGCGGGGTGGGGCGGGGCG
>NC_029780.3:67617211-67635189 GCF_000817695.3 Arachis duranensis | reverse complement strand
TAATATATTTAATAAACTTAGTTAGTTAATAAATTTTAAATATAATAATCTAATTATTTGTCAAGTAATATAAAATAAAATTTTAATTATTTTATATTTTTATGTTAGTTATAGTTTAAAATATTATTTTAATATAATTTTTTAATATTATAAAAAAATTTTGCAATAATTAATTTTAATAAATAAAAAATACTCATATATTTTATATTTAATTATTTAAGAATAAAAAATTTTGTTGTCATTTAAAATATTGTGTATTAAAGTATTGTCATTTAAAGTATTTATTTATGTACTAGAATATTCTATATTTATTAGAGTCCATCAATATTCTTCTTTTATATTAGCCTTTGATTTTCATCTAATAAAATCTAATGGCCTATATAAATGTGGCTTATTCAATAAGCACATAATTGTTGAGCTCGTTTTAGACATACCCGTTTTAAACAATTCATAAGTATTTTTGTCTACAAAAGAATAAAATATTTAATTTACATTCATTGTTAATAATAAAATATTTTTTATCTAAAAATTATCCTAAACCATCACTGTCCATTACCTTACCAAACTACCAGTTCTATCTATTATTACTGTGACGAATTTAGATCTTCTAAAGTTTGAATTTCACTTTAGAGATTAAAGTGTGATTTTTCATCATTGATTTTATAGGTGGAAGCAAGAATAAATATAAAAGAGAAACTATTTAAGGATAAAAAATCACACTTTACTCTTCTAAAATAAAATTCAAATTTTAGAAAATCTAAATCCGTTTATGACATGTAAATTATTAAACACCATAAATTAACACTTTTCAACCATCAATCGCATCACATCGTGAAAAAGCTAACGTCAAATCTAACACCACAGGCACACATTCTACATGAAACCATAATTGTGCATATGCATGCTATGCACTTATTGTACTATGGTATCCTCGAAACTTAGATATAGTTTGAACAAACAAATTTTAAATTTTAGCATTTATAATTAGATTTGTTCCTATTAGTATAAATTAAATAGTGTATAATTTAAAATTATAAGGTAGTATATGTATATTACATGAAAATTCTAACATTAACTTTTTATGAAATATTCAAAATGCAACATAAACCATAGTATGTTTTTTCTTAATATTTTTTATATAATTAAACTAAAAAAAAAATTTTCTTTTTAAGTTCATTAAATTAAATATAAGAATTAATGGTAGTTTTCGAAAGATTAATGCATGATTCATATCAATTATCTACTAATTTATTTAAGTTATAATTATATTAGAATAAAATATTTTTTAAGTAAATGAAAATTTCATATTCACCTACATTTAAAATTTTGTCAACAAAACTTTAAGTAAATTATTTTTCTGTTGATGCCATAAAATAAAAGTAACAAAAAGTTATCAACATGCGGTTTTTGAAAAAAATAAAAAAATAAAAGGAACAATAAACTGATAAGTCATCAATTTTTTTAGTTGTCAACAAATTTTTCTTGTAACATTTTTAACTTATACGTTACAGATATTTAGAAACATGTATTTAATTATCTCAATTATTTTTTAAAATATAATATTTTATTTATATTTATTTACAGAAGTTAAATCATTATCGAATAAGCCTTCTATACCATATTAAACTGAGATTTTTCCACACACAAAAGTAGAAACGTAATAAAAACATAATTTATTTGTTAAGGAGAAATAATCATTCATAACAAAACAAAAGACAATGTTAGATACTGTACTGTCAGATAAGAGAAGCATAAACAATACATTTAAACAAAAAAAATTGCTAAATAATAATGTTCATTAAAATGTAAACATTTTCAAGAAGACCATCACCTCGTAATCAGTCAGACAGTACACACAAGACACTGAACACATCTTCGACAACGCTCATAGCGTTGCTGGTAGGACAACTAATAGACTGACAAACCACGGGTTATCCAGGATCTGAAGGTTTCTCCTGCACCCACCACTGCTCAAACAATTCCCTTAAGAGCTCTCTGCACCTTTCGACTGTTCCAGAAGTACGTATAACTTCAAAAAATTCAACTCCCCTTCTTTGCTGCTTTGTCTTTGTTATTACATAGCAACGGCATGCCACACACGTAACCGACTTCAACATTGTCTTCCGTTGCAGCCCTAACCAGTTGCTGCATTCCAAGGTCAATGTGGCCAATTTAGAAATACTGCATCAACCCATGCCAGAATAAAACATCCGGATTTCCGCTTTCACGCAGCGATCAATGAACCTCCTTTCAGGCCGATCAAAGTAATATGAAGAGGACACTAGCAGCAGATACCACATCGTCGCATACTTGTAGACAGCGTCGGACATCGCTGCATCAAGAAACACCTTGCATGTTGCCTGCATGTGAAACAGTTCCTGAATCGAATTCGATGCAATCTTCGTGGCAATCCTCACCCATATGTTATAAGGAAAAAGATTAAGCAGAAATTCGTACTCAACGAGTACATTCCTTTTCTTTCTATTCTTCTTGGATGTTCCAGCCATTTGCAAAAAGGTTAGGTTATTGGAGAATATCAAGGAACGACCACATAGCGTTCTATTTGTTATTATTATATTGTTTTTTTAACTTTATTATACTGACATTAGGATTCAGTGCCTCGCACGTTTCTTTATTGATGCTTTTAGACAAAACCAAATAATAAGAGAAAAGAATATTGTTATATTATAATTTTTAGCATTGCGTAATATTACATACAGGAGCCATTCACATAAAGACGCTTAAAACATCTTTTTTTAAAGACACTTTTTAATAATTAAAATTTAACATATATAATCAATCAAACTGTGTTATTTTTGTCAAAATTAGACCAAACAAACCAATTTGACCTAAAAATCTCGATAAATCAAATTTTGAACCGATATAAATTAATATTTTTTTATAGAAAATAACTATAATACTCTTATTATAAAAAATGACTAAAATATTCTTATTATATATATTAATTTTGAAAATCCTAAATTCTAATTCTATGATGGCATAGAGAGAAGAGAAAGATTAGAATTTAGAGTTTTAAAATATATAGTAGAAATATTTTAAGTCATTTTTATAATAAGGGTATTATAGTCATTTTTATAAAAAATATTAATTTAAATTGGTTCAAGATTTCGTTTATCGATTTTTCGATCAAACTGATTTATTTCATCTAATTTTGACAAAAATAACATAGTTTGATCGATTACATAGGTTGAATATTAATTATTAAAAAAAATCTTTAAAAAAAGATGTTTTAAGCATCTTTACCTAAATGACTCCCGTTATATTATATAAAGAGTAACATTTCCTATTAAATTGTTTCCATGAATAGAGAATACAAAAGGAATGGTTTAAATAAATTTACTGTACTTCTCTCTAAGGTTAGAATAAAATAATATGTAATGCGGACTTTATAATAACATTAATAATTATAGTATCTTGTACGAATATAATAAGCCATTAGTACATATATTCATGTTCATTATTCAACTCTTCTAGTAATTTTATACACCATGATCAATTGTTTACCATGATAAATTTATTTATGCACATCTGGCAAAATTTCACATTATTCAACTATTTTGGTTTTACAAAATATTATAATTATTATATCATTCAATAATTTAATACTTCTGTTAAATTAATCATCTGCTAATAAACTTTAACTGTGACTTTTTTTTTTTACTTCTTGTTTGTTCCGGGAAGTGAGGACAATCCATAATATCCTCCCGGTAAAAGCCAATTTGATTAAGAAAAAGATAACTAACAGTAATCTATGTCCAAATTGTATGCAGGCGGAGGAAACCATCGAACATGCTCTACTATCATGTGATTGGACAAGAGCGGTATGGTTTGGCTCGCAAGCTCAATGTACACCAACAAAGGAAAGCGTAAACTCAGTCGGGATGTGGCTACAAGAAATATTTAAGAAGTGCAACCAAAGAGGCAGAATAGAAGCAAATCAAATGTGGAGTCGAATTGGTATCACAATGTGGGCAATTTGGAAAACAAGAAATGAAAAAGTTTTTCATGACACAGAACCTGATCCAAAGTCTACTATTAACTATGCAAAAAATCTTGAACTAGAATATTTCAAAGCAACAGAGAAGGAAAATAATAGCACCAAAGAATCAAACAGGAGAAGGACGGTACCTATAATCTGGAGAGCCCCTCCTCAAAATTGGCTCAAATTGAATACGGGTGCAGCCTTCTCCAATGACACAAAATCAGGAAGTATAGCAGTAGCGATCAGAGATTGCAATGGAACCCTCATGGGAGGGACAACTTCAAAAATCCAAACGAACTCCAGCATCCTTGCAGAAGCAACTGCCATAAGAGAAGCAATCATTTTAATAGAAAATCTCAAATTGAGAATGCAACTATTGAATCTGACTGCTTTCAACTTATTCAAGCAATCAAAGAAGGAATTACATTTTGGGAAGTAGAACCAATAATTCAAGACATTAAAGCTATCCAGAGGAGACTTCCAAACTGTGGTTTTTCTTGGATTCCTCGAGAAGGGAACAAGCTAGCTCACACCTTGGCATCTCTGAAATTGCAAAATCAACTAACCAATAATTGGCCATCTAACCCGCCCAAACAGATTGCAGAGATAATTAGGAATGAGAAGTTGGGCTTACCTTTCCATCATCAGTGGCGCCATGTCTGAGTTGCATCAGCGATGGGTTTCACAGCTCCCCTGTCTCCCCGCGCCAGATCGTCCGCGTTCTGGAGTGAGGTGCATCTCGTCCCGCGCTTTTGCTCCTCAAAGCGGACCTACAGTTTTACTTGATCTCTTTTTGGCGTCAATTGTGCTTCTTCATAGTAGTGTAGTTAATTGTGTTTCCTTATAGAAGTTTGGTTGCAGGGGAGGGAAAGCAATTCATCCGGGTAGGTAGGGAGTTAGTTTGAGGGATTAAGTGTCTTATTCTGGGCTTGGTTTGTTGGGTTTAGTTACCCAACCCGTCCAAAAAAAAAAAAAAGAAGGGACCGTATTTAAGGATTGGTATATTTTTAACAACATTATTAATAACCCAATTCATTAGCCAAACATTCGTTTTAGAAAAAAATATAAAGCTCCATTATGTTTTTTCTCATAGGTATTGACTGCAACCAAGCCCAACCCAACTATGTGCCAAGTTGACCCGCCCGACCTGAAATCTCTTCTCCCTCTCCTTTGTCACTCACCAAGCACACTTCTCTGTGCTGCTTTGATCCTTCTTCTCTGATCCTCTCTGGCCAATCTAATCCTCTGCCTGAACCACCACTCGTCATCATGGGGATCGAGTCCGGTTCCGGTGATAACACTAACGTTTCGTCATCCTTGGAATGCTTGCATCGCGGCAGATACGCAATTCAACGAGTAGGCAATTTTTGCACCGCAATTCTGGGCGGAGTAACTTCGTGCAACTGATAGCGAGTGGCAGAAATGTAAACTCGTGCGTTTCTTCTATGCGACAAACTGACGTCCACGATGCATCTCATTCCCAGCCCAACTTCATCGTCATTTAGTTAACATAATACAGAATACTTAACTCTAATTAATTTAAACTTACAAATTCATAAATTTTTGCCATATAAACCCAAAGACATTTCAGATCTAACAACAATAACTAGCAACAAATTAAATTTTCTAAAGTAACCTCTTTGACACAAAAGTTGCAAAAAGCATTCATTAGCCAATCAAAACAATCAACTTTCAGGGTGATCTCCCCGGTGGATTAAAAAACAAAATAATCCAACGGCTCTCATTAAAAGTGCGCACTGGTCAGCGATAGTGAAGTCTTATGCTTGGTTAGCCAAAGATGTTCGGCTCACCAAAGCCGCGCCCTTGAATGAAACCTCAAGTTGCATATTGCCTAGCTACTAAAGGAAGAGAGTGTTTATAATGCTTTCTAACACAAGAAAAGGCACTTGCTTGATGATGCAAGGAGGTGGCGTGTGGGGACTTTGCTGCTGGAAACCTTTTTAAAGGCTATGGTACTCCTTCTATGATCTAGCTTGCTGTTGTTGTGCACAGATGGCATTGACCCATCAGGTCAACAGGTTCGGTTTTGCACCGGTTTTCTACGGGTCAATTGCCAAAATGGTCAAAAATTGAAATTGGACTAGCACAAGTATCAGTTCACCGGTTTTCTTATCGAATTGGTCAGTCCAATCCGAGTATAATAACTGTGCTAGAAGTGCATCTGATCATATTACCTAGATTGAGTTAACAGAGGAGCTTATGCATTTTGTTAGCTTGAATGCTAGAATAGCCTCCTAGTTTGTTTTCTTCCCTTGTGGGACCTCTTGTCACCAAAAAACATTATATCTCTTTCTCTTTGCAGATGCAAAACCATATACTTTTCTCTTACCAATTATATTTTTTTATCTTTATATTTTTCTTACATAACTCACCCCCACCAATGTTGTACCACACAAATCACCTTGTCCTATTTTAGAGTATCTCTCGTCTTATTTACAATTTTCATCATTACTTATGTGAGGTGACAGAGAATCCTCTGATTATTTTAATTTCCATATAGTAGGAGAAGAACTATTCAATGTTCTGTATAGAAACAACCTTAATCCTAGAATTATTCATGACATAAACATATTAGAATAGATACAAGGGGGAAGAATATGCCATGAAGTTAGTTTTTACTTTAAGCAACAGATAACAGACCATAAAAGCAAAAAGGATTGTCATTAAATCAGCAGGTAATATGAGTGAACTATTTTGATAGTGATTATTGGGAACCTTGTAGGATAACTATAATCAGATATAAAACAGCGGATTTTTTAAATTAAGATAAAGAGCGGGTAATATTTTTTTATCATTTAAAAAAATTGAATTATGCATCAAAATTAATATGGAGCTGAATTTCTTTGACTAATGTGAAAATATCTAAAATTGATCACAGGTATTATATAAAATTAATCCCAAGTATTAGTCTATTACTGCTAGTACAAGACCAAGTCAACTAATAGTTAAGATTTAACTCTTGAAAAGACAGGATAAACATAAATAAAATAGAAATGACTCCTAAGGTTGAGAATAGTTGGCTATAATAATTGCACATAATTCTATTATGT
Organism: Arachis duranensis; assembly: GCF_000817695.3. NCBI lineage: Eukaryota > Viridiplantae > Streptophyta > Magnoliopsida > Fabales > Fabaceae > Arachis > Arachis duranensis. The sequence goes on along the minus strand of NC_029780.3, from coordinate 67,628,115 downwards.
TCTGCAGTATTCTGGTTTGTGTTATCTTGACTTATAATAAGAGCGCAGGGCTAGAAATAGTTAATACCTTGAAAGGCTTTTGGCTTGTCAAACTGATGGCCTGACATGACCCCTGTTGTGCCTTGGCGGGTTAGTCTTGGCAACATCCACTACTATCATCCATCCATTAATAATCTGTAGCAAAATGAAATCATCAAAGACCACCTAGCTTCTGTTATCCTATATTTTCAAATCCAAGATTCTTTTCATTTTCCATAACAACCAGGAAAGAAAGAAAACAAAAAAATGCCGGTAAAATGTGTAAAAAAATAGAGAACCGAGAAGAATGTACCTGGCCATTCATCTCTTTCAATGCTGCGCTTGCAGCCTCCTCCGTGGTGTACTCAATAAATGCATAACCCTTGGACCTTTTGGAAATTTTATCCATAATAATTTTGACTGTCAAGCATAACCATTTATTAGTAAAGGCTGAGGCAAGTTTGCTTTGGTCTTGAGAGACTAAATATTGATGAGCAAATTATGCAATATTTGAAGGATGAGCTACCTTCAACAAGATCACCAAAGCCTTCAAATGCTGCACGTAAGGTTTTCTCAGATGTATAAAACGATAGCCCTGTTTAAGAGAAAAATGTTGTAATATTAAAATAAATTGTCAAGTGGTATCATATCTTTTGAGAACCAAGAATGCTCTCCTTAAGATAAAATTGTGTTGTCCCACAGAATAAAAAGTAGGTACATGGTATGGAAATGAAACTCAACATGATAGCCACATTAGAGCAATTAATACTTTCTTAATGCAATGAATAATTTCTCAAGGAAAAAAAAAATGATTTTCTTTGACTGATATTTTTTTCATGGTCATTAACTTAAATATTTTCGAAAGGAAAGGCAGTTCTCATTTTTTTTAGTTGAAAAATCAGCATATAACATATATACACAGGGACAGAACAGAAGATCGATTTATATCCAGAGTCAGTCTTGTGAGTACCTGTCACAAAAAGCTTTTTCGTTTGCAGGGGAGCTGCCTGACTTGTTTCAAAAGATTTTTGCACACTCAAACTGTTTTCTAAGTTATTACCTGAGAAAACCATGAATTAGGTATTTGAACACAATCTCATAGAAAGAAAATTATAAACTATCAACCTAAACAAGAAATTTTACACCAAATGTTAACTCAGCAAAATTTTTTTATGACCTATAAATAAAACTCACCTGCGCATTTCAAGTTTCGTATACTGTTTATCTAAAAAAATACAACCTATATTAAATTAAACGGAGTGGAAACAATATGATTTTTTCCTTGAATTTAGAAGGATTTTCAATGCAATCAAGAACCAAGTATCACGTGGGCTAAGACCAAGGATCTTCAAATGCACATAAAAGAAACTAACACAAAAATTATTGGAAAGATTGCTAACCTTCATAATCCTTATTTGCTGACTCAAAATTATTATCTGGTTGAACTGATAAGACACCAGGCACACCTGGGCCACAAAAGGACACTTAATGTGGAAATTTATACTTCTACACAAAATGACTGAATTTTAAGCATAACAGTGCTAACCAACTAACTCCTGTGCACAGTCGTCATCAAGTTCACAGCAAAAACCAAATATTTTTTTCCAGGAAACATGATATATGCACATCTGAGCATCCTTTTCACTACATAGGGAAGACATTACTGTCATCTAACTTTAGGTAAAAAGAAAAGGTGATAAAAATTAATGCAAAAGAAGTACATTGTTCTTACTTTCCCATCACCTTGGTCAATATTTGAACAAAATAATCGACAATCTGAGCCTTTGTAACAATCCCAACAGCAGGTTTATCAATTCTAACAAGCCAATGCTTTGAATTCTCAAGAAAGAATAACATGTTGGTTTCAAATTGTAGTTTTGAATTCGATAGCAGACCTTCTTGACCACTTGATAGACTATAGTCCTTTTTCGAAGAACTGAAATCCGGATCAGGCCTAACCAACAAGACCCCCGGTAAACCTAAAAACATATGGGCACAATAACAGAGAAGTTACTTCAAGAATAATAGTATAATACCAATGGTAATTGCCAATTGTGCAATACTATACCACAGACTAAACTTCAAACATCTAAGATGCATTATATTAATAAGAAAAGCAACAACTTACTTGTGAGTTGGGAGGTTATTTGTGGATCAATGTCACAACAGAAACCAAAGTGTGTATCGCAGGAAGCATCATATATACACATTTGAGCATCTCTCTCACTGTTTGAAACAAAAATTATAGTAATTTTCAGCTCAACTTAAAAATAAAAAGAGAACGAGCATGAAAAAGGAGGCAAAACCTGGCAAGGACTTTGTGTAGAGTGTTGGCGTAATAATCGATGAGTTGTGACTTGGAGGTGACACCATGAGGTGGAGGCTCCATGAGTACCATCCAGTAGCGGTTCTTCTGGGTGGTGGAAGGGTATAGTGTTGCTGTTGCTGCTATACTTCTTGAAGATGAAGAAGAAAATGAATAAAGATTGCAATGTTTGCTCCTATTATTGGGTAGTGAAAGGCCCTGAATTTCGGTTGTTGTTACTTTTGGTTTCAGAAAGGAAAATGTATGAAATTGGGTGAATGTGACAGAAAAAGACATAACTTCCATCTTTTTTTTTTTTTCTTTTGGGCAAGAAAAAGGGCTAACACCCGAAACTAGAGGTGTTCGCAGTACAGTTTGGTTTGTTTTGTCGGTTTTTAAACTGTTTCACCTTCTGAAACACCAATGTTCTCACTTGCCCTGGGATCAATCAAACTGCAGAAATATAAAGCAAAAAAATTAGAACCAAACATTCACAACAAGAACAAATCAGAAAAGAATCAAAATCCTACCCTTAAAATCAGAACCAAGAACACATAATAATAACAAAACATACAATAAGTGCTTGTCTGGGTGAACTAGAAAAAAAGAAAACATCTTTTATTAAAAACTACAATTTACATATTTTTTTAAAAGATCTTTTTTATTTTTAAAACATATTTTTAACATAATAAATAAATAAAAAATTACTTTTATATCATTTATACCCAAATACAGATATACAATTGCTAAATAAAAAATATTTTTACATGAGATATCTAAACATAAAATTACTTCTACTTTTTTTAAAAATCTTTTAAAAAAATATTATATTTTTGTAGAAGCTCACCCAAACAATTGTCAAAAAAATCAGTTCAGATCAAATAAAAATTTAGAAATCAGTTCATAACCAAATAAAAAATTAGAACCAAATAATTAGAAACAAGAACAAATAACCATAACCAAAACCCTAACCAAAAAATCAGAACCAGGAACATATAATCATAACCAAAAAGTAGATTAAAAAAAAAACCAGTTCAGAACCAAATAAAATTCAGTTCAGCAGCAACCCAGGCATACAAATTCTGTTCATCAGCATTCAGCAACTCCATAAATAAAAAACCAACACAAGCTAGCTTTAATTTTGTTCAAATTGAAAAGATAAAATTAGAAAGTAGAAACAAATCATTTAGAAACAAATAAAATTACCTGAGGCATCTCCATTCTAGAGACTCAGAGAGCGTGGAGGAAGGTGTGGAGGATGATGGCAGCAGCGGAATCTGGAAGGCGACGGCAAGGAAACGGTGGCTACCGAGGAAGGCGACGGAGGCGGCGGCTACGGAACGGAGGAAGGTGAGAAGGCGACCGCACTGCGACTGTTGCTGTGTCGCGAGGGCTGAATGGGATGCCAGTGTTGTTGTGTCGCTGTGACGCTGTCTGCCGGCAAAGAGTGGAGGGGTCTAGGGGCTATCACTGAGGAGAGTGGAGAGCTCTGTCACGTTGTTGGTGGCGCTGGACTGCTGGATTGCGTGTGACTCTGGTATGTTACAACATAAAATGTTAGTGATAGGAGTTAATACTCCCAAATTCGAAGGTGGAACTCGATTTCAATTTTCACCCATACACCTTGTTTGAAAAGAAAATAGAAAAAAAGAAAATTAAAAAAAAAATTGTGTGTGTTATTTAGATTAAAAATAAATAAAAATAAGTCTTACATTATTTTTTTTATTTTATTTTTTTTATCCAAACAATAAAAGATTTACTGTTTCACCTATTTTTTTTTTTTCTTCAAATTCTCTCAATTCAAATAATGTATTAAAATTTCAATGGGTCTAAATTGAATCTCAAAATTTATAATTGTAATTCATATTAATTTTTGAATTGATTTTTGTTAGTGACGTATTATTTTGATAATTTACTGTAATTTAAATTTTAAAGCTCTCAAAAGTTTGAGCATTGCTTTAGAGCTCTAAACTTTTTAAATTGAATTTGTCATTGCAGTTTTTGTAAGAATATTAGAGAGTTAGTCAAGTTTCTAAAAAATTTGGTAAATTTCAATCATATAGAATTTAGATAAGAAAACTTAGTCACGTGCAAAATTAACACACTATTCAGAGAAATCAATTAAGAGGCTAACGCGAATTATTATTGTAAATTTTGGAATACGAATTAAGTCAATTGTAATTTTAGGAGTCAATTTAAGTCAAATCTCAAATTTCAAAGACCAAATTAAATATTAGGTCGAGGACCATTAGGATTAAGAGTATTTTTGAGATTTTATTCATATTTTAGGTTTGATTTAGTTTGACTTATTTTAGGTTTTTCATTTTAAAACCAAAATTTAAATCAAACTATAAAAAATTACAAAATTTGATTTTTTTTATTTTTAGATTTTTCATTTGTTTGGCTTTTCATCTTTTATTTGATGGAAAGTTCTACCTTGATAACGCCAAATTTGTCCTTGGGTGATGACAACCACACAGACGCCTCCCTCTAACGATACATGGTACATAAGTTGGGTTTAAAACGTGACAGATTGAATATGACATCTATGGGAAACGTGTACGTCTTGTCAGCAAAAATTAATTAACGTTGCATTAACTTTGTTAGTTAAGATCACATTCGTTTGGGCTTTTTTGTGGTGGATCCAGGTGGATTATGCCATAAAAAATGGGCCAACAAGGAGTTGTAGGATAATTTGCTTTAGACCCTTCTATCAGATGTTGATGAGGAATGTTGTAGCAGATCTCGTTTTGTATAGTCCAAAAAAAAGGCTTGTATTGTTTTCTTTGTGGATTAATGCAACCTTAAGTCTCCATTTGCTTTCCAATTTGGTTGCTCTGTGGCTCCTGATAAATGGAAGAAATACTACGTATAAATTCGCATGGGAGATATAAATTATAGTAGCCTGCCACCAAAGTTATGGATGCATATCATTTTGATCGGTCGCGGATCTATTGAGGTTCGATTTTGTCAAGCCCCCTTCATCAAGAGTGGAAGTTGGTGGCACTGAAAGCAACAAAAATTGTTTGCCCTTTACAAACTATAAGAAGGTTAGTGCTAATTAATTCATTTTATTCTTTTTAATCTGTATAGCAATGTAGATATAAGGTACAGTTGTGTAATTGATAAACCCCGATTTCGTAGTTTATCTTGTGCTTAATTTGGGAGATTTTATCACATTTTTTTACATTTATTCAATGAAATAGTATGGTTTTGTGAATTGCTCCTAATTTGTACTTAAGAGTAAAAACACGCTTTTTAGGTCCTAAAATTGCTAATTTGAATTCACTTTAATTCCATTCGATGCCTTGATATGTTTGTTAAGTGATTTCAGGATTAGAGGGCAAATATTGGGTTGAAGGAATGAAGAAAAAACATGCAAAAATGGAGAATTAATGAAGAAATGAGGATTTGTTGAACTGAAGGCCACGCACACGCATCACCCCACGCGTACGCGTGACAAGCAGCACGTGACCAACTTAAGGGCAATATGCTGGGGGCGATTTCTGAGCTCAAGGAGGCCCAAATCTAACTTATTTCTGATGCTTTTGAACCCAATGATGGCAAGAGATTTGGGGGGGAGAGAAGTCATAGTTTAGTTTTCATCATGTTGTAGGTAGAATTCTAGAGAGAAAAGCTCTCCCTTCTCTCTAGAATTTAAGGTAGTTTAGGTTAAATTCTCTTAGATCCAACTTTTAATTCTTGTTTTGATTTAGTTTTCCCTTTTAATTTCTCGTTATTACATCTTTACTTTTCTAGTTTTACTTGTTAATTTCTATTTTGTTCTCTTTTATGTTTATGAACCTTTTTTAGATTTAATTTTCTTTCATTGCAATTTTATGTTTCCATGCTTCTTTTATTGCTTATCTTCATTGTTATTATTGATTTCTTGCTTATGTTAGTTATGGGTTTCATTAATTCTTGCATTTTGTGATGTTTACTTTTATTGCACTCTAGGTGTTTGATAAAATGTTTTCACTAGTTTTTGAGTAGTTCTCTTTACTCTTGGCCTAGGCTAATGGAATTGAGTGACTTTAAGTCATTGGGTCTCATTGAATTGGTGATTTGAGAATCCTATGTGGTCAATTTGATAACCATTGACACTAGCCTACTACTAAGTCAATTAGTAGCTAGGTTAGGACTTATGGATTGATGTTAATCAAGCCTATTTGACGTACTTCAAGCATTGAGGTAGACATTGTACGTACTTCAAGCATAAAAGTAGACTTAATGGGTTGGTTATTCATAATTGTCAATATATGGTTTGTAGACAAGGATGGTGATCTCAAATTCCTATGTCCTAGACAAGAGTTCTTTTCCTTTATTTTATTAGTTCTTGTCATTTACTTTCTTTTATATTTTCTTGCCCTTTTTCAAATCAAACCCCCTTGTTTCTTTCATAGCCAATAATTGATCACTTCATTGCAATTCGTTGTGAGACGACCCGAGGTTGAAATACTTTAGTTAATTCTTATTGGGATTTGTACTTGTGACAACCAAATCTATTAAAACTTGAGTATTATTATTTGGTTGAGAACTATACTATCAACGGAATTATTTTGTGTGAAATTTCTAACCAACGAAAATGCTTATATCAGTAATCCTGCTTAAACCAATGGTTTGCACTAAGAAGAGTACAACAAACACCGATTAGTGAAATGATTTTTAAGCTAAGCATTTTTTATATGAAAGGAGTATTCCTTTAGGATGAGCGAATTATCTGAAAGTAGTTTTAAGATAGGTATTTTCTCTATGCATGAAGGCTATTGTGAATCTGCATTTTTGTTAATTATGTTATGCCTGTATGTTTCCAGTGGTTGATTTTTAATGGAGTGTCAAAAGGTAATGGAAAAGCCGATGGGGAGTAGAGTAGATGAATGTAAGGACAAAGGGGGACGTACCCCTGGCTTTGAGCGTATGAATGGTGATCCAAATGGGACTGAACAGGTTGATGAAATAGGGTCGAGTTTTCATGATGTTTGAGGTCTATCCCTGGAGGATATTCTCTAAATGGTATGGCGTAGTTTGGAGTCTACTTATGAGTTCTACCGATCGTATGGAAAATGTCATGAGTTTGGTATACGGAAGGGTGACGCTCGTAAGAACAGTAATATGGAGTTAGTGCGATACAAGTTTTTTTTGCAATAGGCAAGGACTTAGAGAGAGGAAGCATTATAACCGAGTTGACAGGAGATGGGCTCATAGGGTAGAAACTCGCACAAAGTGCGATGCAAAGCTGTCGCTATACCTTGAGTAAGACGCACAGCTGTGGAAGGTGAGGAAAGTTATGCTAACTGATGAATCCACATTTGATGATAAATTTTGGATGAAATTGCATGGATTTCATCGTATAAACCCACATATATTCCCTTAAATAGCATGGTTTTGTGTTCTCTCCCTAAATTTTTCCTAATTGTGAAAACATGATCTTTGGTGCTTAATTCAATCAATTTTTATTTCATTTGCAATTCATTCGATACCTTGATGTTTTTAATGAGTGATTTCAGGTATAATAGGTGGGAATGACTTGATAAGAATGGAAGAAAAGTATGCAAGTGGGAAGAGACATGAAGAAACAAAGGAGAAGAGTATTTTGAAGTGTGTGTGCGCACAACCACTTGGGCATACGCACAAGATGAAAATCGGCCAGTGTGCATATGCACACGTCTGTGCGTACGCACAAGTACCAGCGTGTGACTTCATTAAAAAGTCACGTGGCTTGCGAATTGAAGGATTTGGAGGCCCAAATCTGATGGCCTAGAGCTCATATGGAATGGGCAAACTTGAGGAAACAACACCATACCATTAGGAGTAGTATTAGATAGTTTAGGAAGCTTTAAGTTTAGTTTTTCTCTTAGGTTTTGTTGTGCAGCATGTCTATAATAATCAAGTACCAATACTTTTTCTTGTACATCGGGATATATATATGCATATACAACATCATACTCAAAAAAAGAAAAGACCCTAAACACAAAATTGAATCTAGGACGTGTTAACTAAACAAGTAATCAACAACACATACTTTTAGCAAGTGGTTAGCATGCCCCATATACTTTTCTCGAATGGAGTCCAGTGTCTTTGGGCAGTAGTTGACCAAATTAAGCACAATTTCCTATAAACCGACCGAGCATGTTAACAACAACAGCATTTGATCTATATGTAATTATGCAGAGTAATAGCAAATAGATGGACGAATCTTAAACAAAAACACATGGTTGTACCCCCAAATGTGGGCGGCAAGAACCACCTAGGCGTTTGGTTATCGTGGGTAGCATGGACACAACCATGGTCAAGATCTAACGATCAACATATATGAACTAAGTTAAACAGACCTCTTCAATGCAAACACATATTCTTTCGTAATGGAATAATACTAGCATGTATTCAGTTTCCAACTTACATCATCAACAACCTCCTGTCCAGGAGCCAGTGTGAAGAACGTAGCATGGTCCCCTTGGCAACGGTCATCAGTGACCAACAGCTCCCTTTATGATGGTAGTCCCACCATTAGAATGACAAAAAACATGGGACAGACAATTAACCAATTAACATATTATACAACAATATCAGTAGTAAAACACATGTCCGTTAAACTGAAGATGGAGAAATATAACACTTAGGAATACAATACTTACTTAGTGTCTAAGTCGTTGGAGAATATATACGCAGCCACAGCCAGGTTGCTTCCTACAAAATTCATCTCCAAAATAGTGGAAAATATAGGTTGAAACACTGCAATAGATATATTTTCTAATATTAATAGGGGATATAGCAACGCTATAAAATGAGACAGGGACAAAACAACATTATTCTTACCACGAGCGTTAGAAGCAGCATCTTTGCTCTCAAACTCGAGCTTACGCTATCACAAACACAACAACAGGAATTTTCATGTGCGCGAGCGGATCTGATCACCCTATAAATCAAATAAAATAAAGGAAAACCTGACTAACCTTCAGCGATCGCAACTTTGGCAACGATGTAGTCTTTGCCTTTCTTTGTGCCTTACGAGTCTCACATTGCACATTTTCCTGCACGGCTAGCTCCACCCCTTTGCCTTGACATTATCGTCGGCCAAGTTGGCTTTTTTTCCTTTTCTGTCGCACCTCTTATTTGTGGTCCTTGACAGCCTTCCGCCGAAGAAAGTCGTAACTCCATTTCAGGCTTGCAATATTTCTCCATTGAGTTTAGAATGTTGTGGATAATCTCGCCTTGGGCATTGGATGTCTCTAGAAGACATTGAATGTGGTCCCCATGCTGATGCAACATTGCTAAAGTATTCTCGTTCTCCTAAAGAAGATGCTGAACTAGGATACAAAACATAGCGATAGAAAACTGATGCACTTTCAAACAGAATTTACAAATGATATTATTTTCATCCCAAATTTGCGGGAAAAAATTCTAGCTACTACGAAGGGTAAGTGATGAGCGGATAATTTATACGCTTTTTGGCATTGTTTTTAGGTAGTTTTTAGTATGATCTAGTTATTTTTAGGGATGTTTTCATTAGTTTTTATGCTAAATTCATATTTCTGGACTTTACTATGAGTTTGTGTGTTTTTCTGTGATTTCAGGTATTTTCTGGCTGAAATTGAGGGACCTGAGCAAAACTCTAATAGGAGGCTGACAAAGGACTGCTGAGGCTGTTGGAATCTGACCTCCCTGCACTAGAAATGGATTTTCTGGAGCTACAGAACTCCAAATGGCACGCTCTCAATGGCATTGAAAAGTAGACATCCAGAGCTTTCCAGCAATATATAATAGTTTATACTTTATTCGTGATTAGATGACGTAAACTGGCGCTCAACACCAGTTCCATGTTGCATTATGGAGTCAAACACCAGAAACACGTCACGAACCAGAGTTGAACGCCCAAAACAAGTTACAACTTGGCGTTCAACTCCAAGAGAAGCCTCAGCTCGTGGATAGATCAAGCTCAGCCCAAACATACACCAAGTGGGCCCTGGAAGTGGATTTATGCATCAATTACTTACTCCTGTAAACCCTAGTAGCTAGTCTAGTATAAATAGGATAGTTTACTATTGTATTAGACATCTTGGGACGTTTAGTTCTCAGATCATGGGGGCTGGCCATTCGGCCATGCCTGGACCTTTCAGTTATGTATTTTCAATGGTGGAGTTTCTACACACCATAGATTAAGGGTGTGGAGCTCTGCTGTACCTCAAGTTTCAATGCAATTACTATTATTTTCTATCCAATTCGATTTATTCCTGTTCTAAGATATTCGTTGCACTTCAATTTGATGAATGTGATGATCCGTGACACTCATCATCATTCTCACCTATGAACGCGCGTGATTGACAACCACTTCCGTTCTACCTTAGACCGGGCGCATATCTCTTGGATTCCTTAATCAGAATTTTCGTGGTATAAGCTAGAATTGATGGCGGCATTCATGGGAATCCAGAAAGTCTAACCTTGTCTGTGGTATTCCGAGTAGGATTCCGGGATTTAATGACTGTGACGACCTTCAAACTTCTGAAGGCTGGACGTTAGTGACAGGCGCAAAAGAATCACGGGATTCTATTCCAACCTGATTGAGAACCGACAGATGATTAGC
>NC_029780.3:67610303-67616938 GCF_000817695.3 Arachis duranensis | reverse complement strand
CCACCAAGTTTTTGGCGCCGTTGCCGGGGATTGTTCGAGTATGGACAACTGACGGTTCATCTTGTTGCTCAGATTAGGTAATTTTCTTTTCAAAAAGTTTTCAAAAATTTTTTTCAAAATTTTTCTTTGTTTTCGTTTTTCCAAAAAAAAAATATTTTCGAAATTTTTTTTTTAAATTATTCTATGGCTTCAAAACTTTCAAGAATGAATTCTAGAGTTTCATGGTAACATGTTGAATCCTAGCTGGCTGCAAAGCCATATTCAAACTCCTTTGGAATTGGTCTTCAACTAATCATTACAACGCATGTAATTCCATCCTAAAGCTGACTGGCTATTAAGCCATGTCAAACCCTTTGATTGGAGCTTTGGGCTAATATTGAAAGATTCCTGAAATTCTTCTTAAAGATTTTGAATTTCTTATTTTCTTTTTCCATATGTTTTTCGAAAAAAATAATAAAAAGAAAATACAAAAAAATTAGAAAATCATAAAAATAAAAAATATTTTGTGTTTTTTGTTTGAGTCTTGAGTCAATTTTTAAGTTTGGTGTCAATTACATGCTTTAAAAATTTTTCTTGCATTTTTCAAAAATTCATGCATTCATGGGGTTCTTCATGATCTTCAAGTTGTTCTTGACAAGTCTTCTTGTTTGATCTTGATATCTTCTTGTTTTGTGTTGTTTGTTGTTTTTCATATGCATTTTTCGTTTGTTAGAGTCCATGCATTAAAGATTTCTAAGTTTGGTGTCTTGCATGTTTTCTTTGCATCAAAAATTTTTCAAAATTATATTCTTGATGTTCATCATGATCTTCAAAGTGTTTTTGGTGTTCATCTTAACATTCATAGTGTTCTTGCATGCATAATTGGTTTTGATCCAAAATTTTCATGTTTTGGGTCATGTTTGTGTTTTTCTCTCTCCTCATTAAAAATTCAAAAATAAAAAATATCTTTTCCTTATTTTCCTCCATATTTTCGAAATTTTGGGTTGACTTGGTCAAAAATTTTTAAAATTAGTTGTTTCTTACAAGTCAAGTCAAATTTTCAATTTCAAAAATCCTATCTTTTCAAAACTTTTTCAAATCAAATCTTTTTCATTTTTATCTTATTAATTTCAAAAATTTTAAAATATTTTTTCAAAAAATCTTTTTCTTAATTTTATTTCAAAATTTCGAAATTACACTAATAATTAATGTGATTGATTCAAAAATTTGAAGTTTGTTACTTTCTTGTTAAGAAAGGTTCAATCTTTAAATTTTAGAATCTTATCTTTTAGTTTCTTGGTAGTTAAGTAATTAATTTTAATTTTAAAAATTAAATCTTTTTCAATCCTATCTTTTTATCATATCTTGTTATCTTATCTTTTCATCATATCTTTTTCAAAATTTTATCTTTTTCAAAAATTTGATTTCAAAATATCTTATCTAACTTCTTATCTTCTTATCTTTTCAAATTTTACTTTAATATCTTCTTCAACTAACTATTTGAATTTTTGTTTGTTTCTTATCTTTTTCAAAACCACATAACTACTTCTCCCTCTCTAATTTCCGAAAATATCTCATCCTTTTTCAAAATTCTTTTTAAATTAACTAATTGTTTTAAATTTTAATTTCAATTATATCTTATCTTTAATTTTCGAAAATCATTAACTACTTTTTCAAAATTATTTTCGAATTCTCTCTCTCTTCTCTTCTTCTATTTATTTATTTATTCACTAACACTTCTCTTCACCTCTCTTCATCTCCAATCACTGCATCTACCTCACCCTTGTGATTGGATTCTCCACTCTTATTCCTTTCTTCTTCCACTAATAATAAGGATCCTTTTTGTCCAGATATAGATGATTCCTCTTCCTTTTTCTTTTTCTCTTCTATTTCATATGAGCAGGAACAAGGAAAAAGGCACTCTTGTTGAAGCCGATCCTGAACCTGAAAGGACTCTGAAGAGGAAACTAAGAGAAGCTAAATTATAACAATCCAGAGACAACCTTTCTGAAATTTCCGAACAAGAGGAGGAGATGGCAGCCGAACCCAACAAAAATAATGCAAGGAGGATGCTTGGTGATTTTACTAAACTCACGTCCAAGTTTGATGGAAGAAGCATCTCAATTCCTGCCATTGGAGCAAATAATTTTGAGCTGAAACCTCAATTAGTTGCTTTAATGCAACAGAACTGCAAGTTTTATGAACTTCCATCTGAAGATCCTTATCAGTTTTCAACTGAGTTCTTGCAGATTTGTGAGACTGTTAAGGCGAATGGAGTAGATCCTGAAGTCTACAGGCTCACGTTTTTCCCTTTTGCTATAAGAGATAGAGCTAGAACATGGTTGGACTCACAACCTAAAGATAGCCTGGACTCCTGGGATAAGCTGGTCACGGCCTTCTTGGATAAATTCTTTCCTTCTCAAAAGTTGAGCAAGCTTAGAGTGGATGTTCAGACCTTCAAGCAAAAAGATGGTGAATTCCTCTATGAAGCTTGGGAAAGATACAAGCAGATGACCAAAAAGTGTCCTTCTGACATGTTTTCAGAATGGACCATATTAGATATATTCTATTATGGTCTATCTGAGTTTTTCAAAATGTCATTGGACCATTCTGCAGGTGGATCCATCCACTTAAAGAAAACGCCTGCAGAAGCTTAAGAACTTATTGACATGGTTGCAAATAACCAATTCATGTACACTTCTGAGAGGAATTCCGTTAAATTACATGGGTGAACCTTATGGAAACACCTATAATTCATCATGGAGAAATCATCCAAATTTCTCATGGAAGGATCAACAAAAGCCTCAACAAGGCTTTAATAATGGTGGAAGAAACAGGCTAAGCAATAACAAGCCTTTTCCATCATCTTCTCAGCAACAGACAGAGAATTCTGAGCAGAGCCCCTCTAATTTAGCAAATTTAGTCTCTGATCTGTCTAAAGCCACCTTAAGTTTCATGAGTGAAACAAGGTCCTCCATCAGAAATTTGGAGGCACAAGTGGGCCAGCTGAGTAAGAAAGTCACTAAAACTCCTCCCAGTTTTCTCCCAAGCAATACAGAAGAAAATCCAAAAGGAGAGTGCAAGGCCATTGATGTAATCAATATGGCCAAATGCATAAGGGAGGAGAAGGACAAAAATTCTAGTGAGGAAGACCTCCTGGGACGTCTCTCAAGCAAAAAGGAGTTCCCTATTGAGGACCTAAAGGAATTTGAGGCTCATATAGAGGCCATAGAGATTCCACTAAATCTCCTTCTGCCATTCATGAGCTCTGAAGACTATTCTTCCTCAGAAGAGGATGAAGATGTGACTGGAGAGTAAGTTGCTCAATATCTAGGAGCCATCATGAAGCTGAATGCCAAGTTATTTGGTAATGATACTTGGGAAGGTGAACCTCCCTTGCTCATTAGTGAACTAGATGCATGGGTTCAGAAAACTTTACCTCAAAAGAGACAAGATCTTGGTAAATTCTTAATACCCTGTACCATAGGCACCATGACCTTTAACAAGGCTCTGTGTGACCTGGGGTCAGGCATAAATCTTATGCCACTCTCTGTAATGGAGAAACTGGGGATCATTGAGGTACAGCCTGCCTTATTCTCATTACAATTGGCAGACAATTCAGTAAGACAAGCTTATGGATTAGTAGAGGACGTGTTAGTAAAGGTTGAAGGCCTTTACATCCCTGCTGATTTTATAATCTTAGACACTAGGAAGGAGGAGGATGAATGCATCATCCTTAGAAGACCTTTCCTAGCCACAGCAAAAACTGTGATAGATGTTAACAGAGGAGAATTAGTCCTTCAATTGAATGGGGACTACCTTGTGTTTAAGGCACACGACTATCCTTCTGTAACAAGGAAGAGTAAGCATGCAGAGCTTCTCTCAATACAAAGTCAAACAGAGCCCCCACAATCAAACTCTAAGTTTGGTGTTGGGAGGCCACAACCAAACTCTAAGTTTAGTGTTGAACCCCCATATCCATACTCTAAGTTTGGTGTTGGGAATCCACAACATTGACCTGACCACCTTTGTGGCTCCATGAGAGCCCACTGTCAAGCTATTGACATTAAAGAAGCGCTTGTTGGGAGGCAACCCAATTTTTATTTATCTAATTTTATTTTTACTTAATTGTTATTTTGTGTTTTAGTAGGTTCATGATCATGTGGAGTCACGAAAAAATTATTAAAATTAAAAACAGAATCAAAAATAGCAGAAGAAAAATCACACCCTGGAGGAAGGACTTACTGGCGTTTAAACGCCAGTAAGGAGCATCTGGCTGGCGTTCAACGCTAGAACAGAGCATAGATCTGGCGTTGAACACCAGAAACAAGCAACATCCTAGCGTTTGGACGCTAGGAATATGCCCTGAGGAAAGCTGGCGCTGAACGCCAGTAACAAGCATGGAACTGGCGTTCAACGCTAGAAACATGCTGCACATGGGCATTGAACGCCCAGAACGTGCATCACTTTGGCGTTTAAACACCAGAAT
This sequence comes from Arachis duranensis, assembly GCF_000817695.3. NCBI lineage: Eukaryota > Viridiplantae > Streptophyta > Magnoliopsida > Fabales > Fabaceae > Arachis > Arachis duranensis. Next base: position 67,612,470 of record NC_029780.3, on the reverse strand, counting down.
GGTATGCTAAGGCATTTTACATGCCTAATTGGTGCAGGGATGTAAATCCTTGACACCTCAGGATTTGTGGACCCCACAGGATCATCTCAGGATCTGTGGACCCCACAGGATCCCCACCTAACATATTTTCACTTTACCTCCTAATAATCCTATAACACACTTTCCTAAAAACCCTTCACCAATCACCTCAATCTCTCTTCCCAATTACCCCCTTCACCACTCACATCCATCCACTCTTCCCCATAAACCCCACCTACCTTCAAAATTCAAAAATCTTTCCCACCCAAACCCACCCTAAATGGCCGAACCTACCCTCTCCCCCCTCCCTATATATACCCTTCCATTCTACTTCATTTTCACACAACTCAACCCCCTCTTCTATACCTTGGCCAAACCTACACCTCCCTTTCTCCTCCATATTTTCTTCTTCTTCTTCTTCTCTTCTTTCTTCTCTTGCTTGAGGGCGAGCAATATTTTAAGTTTGGTGTGGTAAAAGCATAAGCTTTTTGTTTTTCCATTACCATTAATGGCACCTAAGGCCGGAGAATCCTCTAGAAAAGGGAAAGGGAAGACAAAAGCTTCCACCTCCGAGTCATGGGAGATGGAAAGATTCATCTCCAAAGCCCATCAAGACCACTTCTATGATGTTGTGGCCAAAAAGAAGGTGATCCCTGAGGTCCCTTTCAAGCTCAAGAAAAATGAGTATCCAGAGATCCGATATGAGATCCAAAGAAGAAGTTGGGAAGTTCTAACCAACCCCATTCAACAAGTCGGAATCTTAATGGTTCAAGAGTTCATGCCAATGCATGGATCACTAGGAACCATGATCAAAGTGTGAACCCGAGTCCAAAGAATTATCTTACAATGGTCTCAGGGAAAATACTTAGATTTTAGTCCGAAAAATGTGAGGTTGGCGTTCAACTTGCTCATGATGCAAGGAGATGCACACCCCTACACAAGAAGGGTCAACTTTGATAAAGGTTGTACCAAGTCCTTATGGACATATGTGTTAAAGGAGCTCAATGGAAAAGAGACTCCAAAGGCAAGCCGGTTCAACTAAGAAGACTAGACCTCAAGCCTCGGGCCATCATGATTCATAGCATCATGATTGGAGAGGAAGTAGAAGTTCATGAAGTCATCTCCCATGAATTCTACAAAATAGCCGATAAGTCCTCTACTTTGGCAAGGCTAGCTTTTCCTCATCTTATTTGCCATCTATGTTACTCAGCTGGAGTTATCATGGAAGGAGACATCCTCATTGAAGAGGACAAGGCCATCACTAAGAAAAGGATGGAGCAAACAAGAGAGCCCACTCATGGAACCCAAGAGACGCATGAGGAAGCTCATCACCAAGAAATCCCGGAGATGCCTCAAGGGATGCACTTTCCTCCCAATAACTATTGGGAACAACTCAACACTTCCTTAGAAGATTTGAGTAAATGTGGAACAATTAAGGGTGGAACATCAAGAGCAATCCATCATTCTCCATGAAATAAGAGAAGATCAAAGAGCAATGAGGGAGGAGCAACAAAGGCAAGGAAGGGACATAGAAGAGCTTAAGGACATCATTGGTCCTTCAAGAAGAAGACGCCACTAAGGTGGACTCATTCCTTGTTCTTATCTTCTTTTCTGTTTTTTGGTTTTTATGCTTATTATGTCATCTATATTTGTGTCTCTACTTCATGATCATTAGTTTTGAGTAACTATGTCTTAAGGCTATAAATAATTCCATAACTCCTTCACCTCTCTTAAATGAAAAATGTTTCTAATTCAAAAGAATAAGAAGTACATGAATTTCGAAATTATCATTGAATTTAGTTTAATTATATTGATGTGGTGACAATACTTTTTGTTTTCTGAATGAATGCTTGAATAGTGCATATTTTTTATATTGTTGTTTATGAATGTTAAAATTGTTGGCTCTTAAAAGAATGATGAACAAAGAAAAATGTTATTGACAATCTGAAAAATCATGAAATTGATTCTTGAAGCAAGAAAAAGTAGTGAAAAAGCAAAAGCTTTCGGAAAAAAAATTTTTAGAAAGAAAAAGAAAAAGCAAGCAGAAAAAGCCAATAGCCCTTAAAACCAAAAGGCAAGGGTAAAAAGGATCCAAGGCTTTGAGCATCAATGGATAGGAGGGCCCAAGGAAATAAAATCCAGGCCTAAG
>NC_029780.3:67600711-67610159 GCF_000817695.3 Arachis duranensis | reverse complement strand
ATGTGTCTGTGGCATTTATGTATCCGATGGTAATACTGGAAAACAAAATGCTTAGGGCCACGGCCAAGACTCATAAAAGTAGCTGTGTTCAAGAATCAACATACTTAACAAGGAGAATCAATAACACTATCCGAAATTCAAAGTTCCTACAGATGCCAATCATTCTAAACTTCAAAGGAAAAAGTGAGATGCCAAAACTGTTCAGAAGCAAAAAGCTATAAGTCCCGCTCATCTAATTAGAATTAATATTCAATGATATTTTGAGATTTATAGTATATTCTTTTCCTTTTATCCTAATTTATTTTCAGTTGCTTGGGGACAAGCAATAATTTAAGTTTGGTGTTGTGATGAGCGGATGATTTATACGCTTTTTGGCATTGTTTTTAGGTAGTTTTTAGTATGATCTAGTTACTTTTAGGGATGTTTTCATTAGTTTTTATGTTAAATTCACATTTCTGGACTTTACTATGAGTTTGTGTGTTTTTCTATGATTTTAGGTATTTTCTGGCTGAAATTGAGGGACTTGAGCAAAACTCTGATAGGAGGCTGACAAAGGACTGCTGATGCTATTGGAATCTGACCTCCCTGCACTCGAAATGGATTTTCTGGAGCTACAGAACTTAAATGGCGCGCTCTCAACGACGTTGGAAAGTAGACAACCAGAGCTTTCCAGCAATATATAATAGTTCATACTTTATTCGTGATTAGACGATGTAAACTGGTGCTCAACGCCAGTTCGATGTTGCTGTCTGGAGTCAAACGCCAGAAACACGTCACGAACCGGAGTTGAACGCCCAAAACACGTTACAACTTAGCGTTCCCTGGGAAGCGTCTATGGCGTCGTCGTGGTCCTTTGTGGTGTTTGTTTCATCGCAAGCGCCTCCAGTCGCTCCTCAAATCTGCTTCGTGTGTGCCACTGCTCACCTCCGTGTCTGTCGTACTGGCCATCTTGGCTCCGCTGTTTTCCACCTCCTCTGCCTCTCGCGTCGTGCCTCCTCTGTATCTGCTACCTCCGTCTCTGTTGTCCTCTTGTTGATTCACTCCTCTGCTGGATCTGCTCTGTTCATGCCGAAGCTGTGCTCGTGCCAAAGCTCTGCTCGTGCGGTCACTTCTCCTTGCCGGTGGCATGCGTCTTTGACGGTGGAACGGCCCCAACCTGTCGCTGAGTGCTGACCTTGGTTCTGCTTCTGACATTCTGTAGTGTAGAGGTGAGTTTTTTTTAATATATAGTTAGTCTATATTAATTTTGTGGACTTTATTTTTGCTATTTTATTGTAGGTTTAGAAGAGAAATGATGAAGATTTAATAAAAGGGCCTTCTTCTGGTGTAGCTATTCTGCAGTGTACAGGTGAGTTTTTTTTTAAGTTTGTCTCCTAGCTTGATAGTGAAATGATGAAGATTTGATAAAAGGGTCTTCTTTTGGTGTTGTGTAGCACTCTTTAATTTCTTCTGGTTCAGCTGTGCTTCGTTCTTCTGCTGCTGGTCTGCTCTGATCGTCTCCTCTGCTGAAGGTAAGTGTAGTTTAATTTAGTATTGAACCTTGATTCTACTGATGTTGTGACTGAAAATATTATTTTGATATCTGGTTAAAAATATTAGTGTGTTTAATTTTAGTGATTTCGATTCTGTTTTTAGCGATTTCGATTCTGTTTTTTTTTATATTTTTGTGTTTGTGAATTGAGTAAAGTAGGTAACTACATTATCCTTATTAACTATGTTGTTAGTTGATTATTTTAGCTGAAATATTGAACCTTGATTCTGCTGATGTTGTGGTTGAAAATATTAGTGTTATATCTGATAGATAATCTTATTTTAGCTTATTAGGAGAATTGATATTTGATTCTAATTTTTGTTTTTGTGTTCTATTATTTTGATTCTAGTTTTTGCTTTCTTTTTCAGTGATTTTGATTTAGTTTTTTTTTTATATTTTTGTGTTTGTGAATTGAGTAAAGTAGGTAACTACGTGATCCTTAGTAACATAGAAATATTGATTAAAATTTGTTATTAATTTTGTGTATTTTACATTGCATTGATTTAGGATAGTTCATGCTGCTCTGCTCATCCGGCGTTGTCCTTTCCCCCAGCTGGTCTGATTTGGCTGTCTTTCTTCTCCTGCTGGTCTGGTCTGGTCCCATTACATCTCTGCTAAAGGTAACTTTAGTTTATTTGAATATTGTTAAATATGTTGTTAGTTGATAATCTTAGCTGAGATATTGAACCTTGATTCTGCTGATATTGTGGTTGAAAATACTGTTAGTTGATTATGCTGATGTTGTTGTGGTTGAAAGTATTGGTGTGTAACATGGTTGATTATCTGATTTTTTGGTTATTTAGAGAGTTGATAATTTTATTCTATTTTTTTTCTGGGTTTTATTATTTTGATTATATTTTTTGCACTTTTTTGGGTGATTTTGAAGGTGATAGTCGCTGTCCTCCTATTTATGTCATGCTGCTCTCTTTTTTTTCACTCTTTACATCCTTCTATCTATTCTCGTCTCCTGCAGAAATTAGTCCAATGGTCAATTACCAGAAATATTGGGTTAATTTTGATAGGCGTACTCCTGAGTTTAGGAAGTGACTCGATAAATTATTTTTGGATATTGCCTTATCTCAACCCGGTGTGAAAAATCAAATACATTGTCCTTGTCCCAAATGCAACAATTTTTTGTTCAAATTTAGAAACGAAGTTCATCATCATGTGCGCCAAAGAGGAATAGTGACCTCTTATAAAACATGGGTGCATCATCATGAGATACTTCAAGATACATCCCCTATAGATGTGTCTGATCTAAATCAAATTGATTGTGAAAGAGAGAATGATTCTGCCACTTATGAGATGTTGTATAACATCTTTAGAGGAGAAACACTAGGGAGACGCCGAGAGATTTTGCTACCAACGTAGATGACAATATAGAAGAAGAACCTCATCTGAGGGCAAAGAAGTGGAGGAGGCTAATGAGGGATTATGAGCAAAGCCTATATCCAGACAGTGGGATATCAAGGTTATCTTTCATTGTCAAGTTGTTTCAAATGAAATGTCACTATGGATGGAGCAACAATTCATTTAATGCTTTGTTGCTCTTTCTAAAAAGCATATTTCCAAAGGAAAAATCTTGTCCAACTTCATTTTATGATGCTCGAAAAGTGATTCGAGATTTCGGATTAGATTACGAGAAGATATATGCTTGTGTGAATGGTTGCATTTTTTTTCGGGGTCAAGCATATGCTGATCTTAATGAATGTCCAAAGTGTAAGAAATCTAGATGGGTGAAGGGGAAGGGGAAGGGGAATGAAAAGGATGACCCTCGTAAGAAGGTACCCCAGAATATACTAAGATACTTTCCGTTAAAACCTAGGCTTCAAAGGATCTTCATGTGTGAAGAAACAGCGGTAGCAATAAAGTGGCATAAAGAGAAACGACTTGACGATGGAGTCCTAAAACACCCAGCAGATTCGATGGCATGGAAGAAATTTGATGAGGAGCACGAATGGTTTGCACGTGATGCTAGAAATATCAGGCTTGGAGTTGCTAATGATGGATTCAATCCGTTCGGTAATATGAAGATTTCCTATAGTAATTGGCCAGTTATTCTCATTCCATATAACTATCCTCCATGGATGGTTTTTAAACATTCAAATTGGATGTTATCTCTACTTATTCCAGGCCCTAAATCCCCTGGCAATTCTATTAATGTATACTTAGAACCGTTAATTGAAGAGTTGAAAGAATTGTGGGAAGAGGGTGTTGAAACATTTGATGTGGTGCAGAAATGGAATTTTAAGTTATCTGCTGCAGTTTTATGGACAATAAATAATTATCTAGCTTATGCCATGTTATCCGGTTGGAGCACTAAAGGTGCACTAGCATGTGCGTATTGCCACAGAGAAACTAGTTCTAAAAGGCTGAAACATAGACACAAGCATTCCTATATGGGTCATCGCCGCTATTTGCCGCATGATCATCCATGGCGAAGAAAGAAAAGTTCTTTTGACAATACCAGAGAACTTGGGGAAGCACCTAAGCCACTTTCTGGTTATGATGCCCTAGAAGAATTCAAGACTTTTGAACAAACGGAGTTTGGAAACAATACTAAAAAGAGAAAGAAGTCTGAGCATGACAAGGTGGCTGGAAATTGGAAAAAGAAAAGCATTTTTTTTAATTGCCTTATTGGAAGACATTATTGTTACGTCATAATTTAGATGTAATGCATATAGAGAAGAACGTCTTCGATAATATACTGGGTACACTGTTAAATTTAGATGGAAAGACAAAGGACAATCTTAATGCACGACTTGATCTTCAACTTATGGGTATCAAGAGAGTCCTTCATCCTCATAGAGTGGGCAACAAGTTTGTGATGCCGATAGCCAAATATACATTGTCAAAGACCAAGAAGGAGAATGAAAGGCAACTACTTTGTCAATTCTTGAAAGAACTCAAGTTGCCTGATTTGTATTCATCAAATATTGGAAGGTGTATGCACATTGAAGATTGCAATATTTATGGCTTGAAGAGCCATGATTGCCATGTCCTAATAGAACGGCTGTTACCACTTGCAATTTGTGAGCTTTTACCCAAAGAAGTTTGTGAACCGTTGATACATCTAAGTATTTTCTTTGGAGAGCTTTGTTCCAAGGAATTGAAGGTGGACGTTCTAGACAAACTTGAAACCCAGATTGCAATAACACTTTGTAAATTAGGGACGATTTTTCCTCTGGTGTTTTTTTGATGTGATGATTTACCTAACCGTTCATCTTGCCCATGAAGCTAAGTTAGCTGGACCAGTTCAATATCGCTGGATGTACTCTATTGAGAGGTTATCCCTTTAGAATTGACAACAACTTAGAATCTGCCTTATAATATTCTATAAGTAGGTTTTTAACATTCCTTAAAAATTCAATTTAGATATTTGCGCACACTAAAGAGTTATGTGGAAAACAAAGCACGTCCTGAGGGGTCAATATCTGAGGGTTATATCTCTGAAGAAGCAATGACCCTTGTGGGGAGATATTTGGATGAAAATTCTAAGATTTCTGACCATGGCGAGAATGAACCTATGCAGGGATTAGCTGTGTTCAAAGTACTTGGCCAATTTAGTTGTAAAGGGGCATACAAGGAACTTAGTATCTTAGAGCACAGAGAAGCTCAATTCTATGTGCTGAAGAATTGTGAAGAAGTTCAACCATGGGTTGATGAACATATGGCAGATTTAACAAGAGAAAATCCAAGAAATCTGCAGAAAAGGCATAAGGATCAATTTGTGAAATGGTTTGAAAGGAAGGTAAATGAGTAAACTTTGATAATTGTAGAATTGAAGAGTGTCTTGGTAGTATTTAGTTTTAATCGCTATTCATTAATGTAGATTTCAGATCTACACAAAGTAGGGAGTACACGGGTGAATAATCAACTACTTTCTCTAGCAAGAGGTCCTGATCGTCGTGCACATTTCTACAAAACATGCTATCAATGGTTTTACATTTCGTAGCAAAAACTATGAAGTATCTTTGAAGACTCAAAATAGTGGAGTAGTTGTGAAGGGAGATGAATTGACTGGGGGTGTGGATTATTATGGCATGTTGACTGATATTATTGAGTTAGATTATGTCGAAAAACATAAAGTGGTCTTATTTAAGTGTGAGTGGTTTGATGTTCCCCCAGTAGGACGAAATCAAAGTAGGGGATATTGTAAAGATGAGTATGGATTCATAAATGTGGATGCCACATATGTTAGATATAAGGATGAGCCTTTCATTTTAGCATGTCAAGCTGAGCAAGTATACTATGTAAAGGAAATTAAAAAGCCTAATTGGTGTACTGTTGTCCAAGTAAAGCCTCGCAATACATATGATGTGCCTGAGCAAGATATTATGCAAGAAGAGGCATGCCAACAAGTTGAAATGGGAAGCTTTAATCAAGTACCATCTTCGGGTGATATCAATTTGTTGATGGAATTGGGCAGAGGTGACATAGAAGGATCAAGTGTGGATGTGCCCATGTCTATAGAAGAAGAAGAAGAAGAAGAAGAAGAAGAAGAAGAAGAAGAAGATTCAAATGATAGTGATTGACTTCTTACTATTTTTATTTTGGGGATCACAAGATATTTACAATTGCTAAATTATCCACTTTTTGTATAGGATGGTGATTGACTTTATCAACTTTTTGTATAGGATGGTGATTGACTTTATCCACTTTTTATATAGGATGGTGATTGACTTTAAAGTAGTTAAATTTTAGGAATTCACATCATATTTGCAATTGCTAAGTTATTCACTCTTTGTTCCATTTGTGTAACTTTTTTGAAAAGTATAATATATTTTGAATCATGTCCAACTTTTATTGATGTGCTTTGTTTTGTGTAATTGTGTATTAAATGATGTAGATATTTTATTATTTCATTTCTTTAATGTTATCTCTGTTAACTTTACAACAAATAGGGTTATCAAAACAAAGACAAATGAAAAATTGGAATTGCCGATCTCTTTGGAGAACTTAGCTCCTAATGGCATCCATGCTGATCTGTTTGCATCTGAAGTGGGTATTGTTACAAGACAAAATGCTTCTTTGGATGTAGAGAAATGGAGCCTAGTTAGAGATGATGTCAAGCAAAAAATATACGACCTTGTTTTGGTAATATATATTTATATTTTCTGCTATTATGTATATTATAGGGTTTATTTCTGCTAACTAACTTTGACAAATCTTATGTAGGAAAAGTTTGATATAGCAGATACGCAAGTAATACGCAAAATGATTTTAGCTAAGGCTAATATATGTTATCGAAGTTGGCGCTCAAGATTGCGTGAGCACTATGAGTTGTATCAAACTGATGAGGAGCGCCTTCAAAATCCACCAAACAATGTTCTACCAAAGACATGGGAGAATTTAGTGTCCTACTTTGGAAGTCCTTCTTTTCAGGTTTGAATTTTTCATTGTGACAACTATTGAGGTGTTCTTATGTTGTTTTGCTATTTTAGGTCAATGAAATAATTATAACTTAACTCCTTTTCTCTTTTGTGAGTTTGGTCTTATATAGGAAAAAAGTTTAAGAAACAAAGATAATAGAAAGCATCATGTTATACTACATATTGTTGGTCAAAGGATATTTCAAGTTGTTAGACGTGATCGGGTAAATAGTCTTAAAGTTTAAAATTGGTCTTATATTTTTTGCTATGCCACGTTTGCACTTAACTACATGTTATATTTTAAACTTCCAAAAACTTTGCAGTGCCATCATAGAACCGGTGTCGAGCCTGACATTCAAGAATTATGGCAAATTACTTATCAAAAGAATAATGGAGAATGGGTCAATGAAAAAGCTAAACAAATTGATGTAACATTACTAACCTTTTCCTTTTTCTGTTGCATGGAAGTTAAATTTTATCTTCATTTTCAAATCACAAATTGGATTGTGCAGGATGATATTAGTTGTATGCTCGATGAATCCTATGATTCAGAAAATCCTCTCACTCTAAATGAAGCTTTTCTACTTGTGAGAGGTGAGAAAAGTGGTGCAAGTTATGGCATAAAGGCTCCAAAGTCTAAGTTAAGGATTCAAGCACAACTTCAAAAGGCAATGCAAGACCGTGAGGAGCTAACAAAGGAAATAGATGTGCTCAAAGAAAAATTTGAAGAGCAACGAACACGGCAAGAGGAAGAATTAGCTCAAATGAAAGCTCAATTGGAAGCTCAATAAGCTATTGTGAACTCTCTCATAGCACGCTTTGACAATGACACAAACTAGACCCTAAAGGTACTCCTAAAATTGCTTATGGTTTTAATACATTTTTGTAGATGATTCCCATTTTATATTAGTATACTTTAATTTGTATATGGATTTATTTATCACATTTTACTTGTGTCATGGTAGAAAAATGACAAATGTCCTATTATTTAGTTTGATAAATTTGGTTGGGTATTGGTTGAGACATAAGTTGTGAATTGGTTGTTTTTGTTGGAACCGTAAACAGTGGAAATATCCAAGTTTTAGGGGAGGTTCTGCCAAAATTTTTCTAAACGTTTTGTATAAAACTTAGTGGAAAAATTATAATTAGTGTTACATCTTGTTTCTAATTGTTTCTTTCGGTTTTTCTTATTTACATGAGTGCTGAAATGGTGATCATATGCTACCTTGAGGGCTCAAGAATATTTTGATGCATAGAGACACTAATTTATGTTAGAACTTTTATGTTTTGGTTGAACTTATATATGCAAGACATATAACTTGTAGAACTAATCAATGTACTCACTAATGTTATTTTGTTTGAAAACAATTTTAGCTAAAAGGATCTTGTTTGACTTATGTATGTTTTTGCATATTATATAGATGTAAACTTGCTTATTAAAGTAGTTAATATATTAGTTAATTTAAAAAATAATGTAGTAAATTATGCATGTAATTTGTATTAAAAAAATTGTTACAAAATAATTAATTTGCTTTTCTAACTAAAGAAAAAGATGTTACAAAATCATGTTACATTTTGTAACAAAATTTTTTGATAGGAAAAAAATAGATTGTCACGAAAAATACTTTGAAGATCAAAATTTGTTACCACTTTTGTAACGGTTTCTGGTTTTTTGTTTCAAAAAAAATTGTTACAAAATATCATACGGAATTGTAACGGTTCCATTTTTCGTTACAAAAACATTTTGTAACGGGACTTACTGCAACGGCCACTTTTTTTTGTTACAAAAAACTTTTGTTTCAAAATTTTAACGTTTTGTAACAATTTTTTTTTGTTACAAATACGCTTTTTTCTTGTAGTGCTTGCATGTTTGGTGCACGAAATTGTGATCATCAATAGCGCCATCAACATGGTACGCTCAATTGCAAACTCAAATTTTTATCACAACTTTGCACAACTAACCAGCAAGTGCACTGGGTCGTCCAAGTAATAAACCTTACGCGAGTAATGGTCGATCCCACGGAGATTGTTGGTATGAAGCAAGCTATGGTCATCTTGTAAATCTCAGCCAGGCGGATTCAAATGGTTATGAATGATTTATGAATAAAGCATAAAATAAAGATAGAGATACTTATGTAATTCATTGGTGAGAATTTCAGATAAGCGTATGGAGATGCTTTGTCCCTTCCGTCTTTCTGCTTTCCTACTGTCTTCATCCAATCCTTCTTACTCCTTTCCATGGCAAGTTGTATGTTGGGCATCACCATTGTCAATGGCTACAGTCCCATCCTCTCAGTGAAAATGTTCAATGCGCTCTGTCACAGCACGACTATTCAGCTGTCGGTTCTCGATCATGTCGGAATAGAATCTAGTGATTCTTTTGCGTCTGTCACTAACGCCCCACAATCGCGAGTTTGAAGCTCGTCACAGTCATTCAATCCTTGAATCCTACTCAGAATACCACAGACAAGGTTTAGACCTTTCGGATTCTTTTGAATGCCGCCATCAATTCTAGCTTATACCACGAAGATTCCGGTTAAGAAAT
>NC_029780.3:67599792-67600535 GCF_000817695.3 Arachis duranensis | reverse complement strand
GAATTGAATAGAAGAACAATAGTAATTGCATTAATACTCGAGGTACAGCAGAGCTCCACACCTTAATCTATGGTGTGTAGAAACTTCACCGTTGAAAATACATAACAACAAGGTCCAGGCATGGCCGAGAGGCCAGCCTCCATGATCTAAGAACTAGACGTCCAAAGATGATCCTAAGATCTAAAGTGATCAAAAGATGAAAATACAATAGCAAAAAGTCCTACTTATAGAGAACTAGTAGCTAGGGTTTACAGAAATGAGTAAATGACATAAAAATCCACTTCCGGGTCCACTTGGTGTGTGTTTGGACTGAGCATTAAAGCATTTTCGTGTAGAGACTCTTCTTGGAGTTAAACGCCAGCTTTTGTGCCAGTTTGGGCGTTTAACTCCCATTCTTGTGCCAGTTCCGGCGTTTTACGCCAGAATTCTTGAGCTGACTTGGAACGCCTGTTTGGGCCATCAAATCTCGGGCAAAGTATAAACTATTATACATTGCTGGAAATCCCAGGATGTCTACTTTCCAACGCTGTTAAGAGCGCGCCAATTAGGCTTTTGTAGCTCCAGAAAATCCACTTCGAGTGCAGGGAGGTCAGAATCTAACAGCATCTGCAGTCCTTTTCAGCTTCTGAATCAGATGTTTGCTCAGGTCCCTCAATTTCAGCCAGAAAATACCTGAAATCACAGAAAAAAAACACAAACTCATAGTAAAGTCCAGAAAACTGAATTTTAACTAAAAACTAATA
>NC_029780.3:67596645-67599742 GCF_000817695.3 Arachis duranensis | reverse complement strand
TAATAAAAATATAATAAAAACTAACTAAAACATACTAAAAACAATGCCAAAAAGCATATAAATTATCCGCTCATCACAACATCAAACTTAAATTGTTGCTTGTCCTCAAGCAAATGAAGATCAAATAAGATAAAAAGAAAAGAATATGCAATGAATTCCAAAAACATCTATGAAGATCAGTATTAATTAGATGAGCGGGGCTTTTAGCTTTTTGCCTCTGAACAGTTTTGGCATCTCACTTTATCCTTTGAAATTCAGAATGATTGGCTTCTTTAAGAACTCAGAATCCAGATAGTGTCATTGATTCTCCTAGTTAAGTATGATGATTCTTGAACATAGCTACTTATTGAGTCTTGGCTGTGGCCCAAAGCACTCTGTCTTCCAGTATTTCTTGGCCGTGGCCCAAAGCACTCTGTCTTCCAGTATTACCACCGGATACATACATGCCACAGACACATAATTGGGTGAACCTTTTCAGATTGTGACTCAGCTTTGCTAGAGTCCCCAATTAGAGGTGTCCAGGGTTCTTAAGCACACTCTTTTTGCCTTGGTTCACAACTTTATTATTTCTTTTTCTCTCTTTTTTTTCCGCATATTTTTTTCGCATGTACTATCTTTTTTTTTTGAATTCACTGCTTTTTCTTGCTTCAAGAATCATTTTTATGATTTTTCAGATCCTCAGTAACATGTCTCCTTCTTCATCATTCTTTCAAGAGCCAATATTCATGAACCACAAATTCAAAAGACATATGCACTGTTTAAGCATACATTCAGAAACCAAAATATTGCCACCACATCAAAATAATTAATCTGTTATAATAAAATCTGAAATTCATGCAATTCTTCTCTTTTTTAATTAAGAACATTTTTCATTTAAGAAAGGTGATGGATTCATAGGACATTCATAACTTTAAGGCATAGACACTAAGACACTAATGACCATAAGACACAAACATAGATAAACATAAGCATGAAAATTCGAAAAACAGGAAAATAAAGAACAAGGAAGTTAAAGAACGGGTCCACCTTAGTAATGGCGGCTTGTTCTTCCTCTTGAAGATCTTATGGAGTGCTTGAGCTCCTCAATGTCTCTTCCTTGCCTTTGTTGCTTCTCTCTCATGACTCTTTGATCTTCTCTAATTTCATGGAGGAGAATGGAATGTTCTTGGTGCTCCACCCTTAGTTGTCCCATGTTGGAACTCAATTCTCCTAGGGAGGTGTTGATTTGCTCCTAATAGTTTTGTGGAGGAAAGTACATCCCTTGAGGCATCTCAGGATTTCATGATGAGTGGGATCTCTTGTTTGCTCTATCCTCTTCTTAGTGATGGGCTTGAGGTCATGCCTACTTAGTTGAACCAGCTTCCCTCTTGAATCTCTCTTCCATTGAGCGCCCTCTTCACAAATGTCTATGAGGACTTGGTCCAACCTTTGATCAAAGTTGACCCTTCTAGTGTAAGGGTGTTCATCTCTTTGCATCATGGGCAAGTTGAATGCCAACCTTACATTTTTCGGACTAAAATCTAAGCATTTTCCCCGAACCATTGTAAGCCAATTCTTTGGGTCCGGGTTCACACTTTGATCATGGTTCTTGGTGATCCATGCATTGGCATAGAACTCTTGAACCATTAAGATTCCGACTTGTTGAATGGAGTTGGTTAGAACTTCCCAACCTCTTCTTCGGATCTCATGTCGGATCTCCAGATATTCACTCTTTTTGAGTTTGAAAGGGACCTCGGGGATCACTTTCTTCATGGCCACAACTTCATAGAAGTGGTCTTGATGCACCCTTGAGATGAATCTCTCCATCTTCCATGACTCAGAGGTGGAAGCTTTTGCCTTCTCTTTCCTCTTTCTAGAGGTTTCTCCGGCCTTAGAGGCCATAAATGGTTATAGAAAAACAAAAAGCAATGCTTTTACCACACCAAACTTAGAAGGGTTGCTCGTCCTCAAGCAAAAGAAGAAAGAAGAGAGTAGAAGAAGAAGAAATAGAGGAGATGGAGGTGGCTTTGTGGTTCGGCCAAGGGGGAGGAGTAGTGTTTTGGTTGTGTGAAAATGAAGGAGTGAAGATGGGTTTATATAGGAGTGGAGAGGGGGTGTATGGTTCGGCCATTATGGGTGGGTTTGAGAGGGAAAGTGGTTTGAATTTGAATGGTGAGGTGGGTGGGGTTTTATGAAGGATGGATGTGAGTGGTGAAGAGAATAGTGGGATTTGATAGGTGAGGAGTTTTGGGGGAAGAGATGTTGAGGTGATTGGTGAATGGGTGATGAAGAGAGAGAGTGGTGGGGTAGGTGGGGATCCTGTGAGGTCCACAGATCCTGAGATGTCAAGGAAAATTCAACCCTGCACCAAGTGGCGAGCAAAAATGCTCTTTATGCCAATTCTGGCGTTAAACGCCGAGCTGGTGCCCATTTCTGGCGTTTAACGCCAGCTTTTTGCCCCTTCCTGGCGTTTAATGCCAGTCTGGTGCCTCTTTCTGGCGTTAAACGCCCAGAATGGTGCTAGACTGGGCGTTAAATGCCCATTTGCTGCCCTTACTGGCATTTAAACGCCAACAAGTTTTTCCTCCAGGGTGTGCTATTTTTCTTTCTGTTTTTCATGCTGTTTTTGCTTTTTCAATTGATTTTGTGACTTCCCATGATCATCAACCTACAGAAAATATAAAATAACAAAGGAAATATAGAAAAATATAACATTGGGTTGCCTCCCAACAAGCGCTTCTTTAATGTCATTAGCTTGACAGTGGGCTCTCATGGAGCATCACAGATACTCAGAGCAATGTTGGAACCTCCCAACACCAAACTTAGAGTTTGAATGTGGGGGTTCAACACCAAACTTAGAAGTTGGTTGTGGCCTCCCAACACCAAACTTAGAGTTTGACTGTGGGGGCTCTGTTTGACTCTGTTTTGAGAGAAGCTTTTCATGCTTCCTCTCCATGGTTACAGAGGGAGATCCTTGAGCCTTAAACACAAAGGATTCTTCATTCAGTTGAATGATCAATTCTCCTCTGTCAACATCAATCACAGCCTTTACTGTGGCTAGGAAGGGTCTGCCAAGGATGATGGATTCATCCATGCACTTCCCAGTCTCTAGGAGTAT
>NC_029780.3:67593841-67596498 GCF_000817695.3 Arachis duranensis | reverse complement strand
ACCTCAAAGATCCCTAGCTTCTCCATTACAGAGAGAGGCATGAGGTTTATGCTTGACCCTAGGTCACACAGAGCCTTCTTGAAGGTCATGGTGCCTACTGTACAAGGTATTGAGAACTTTCCAGAGTCCTGCCTCTTTTGAGATCAAGTCATCCAGTTCTTTGGTGAGCAAAGGAGGTTCATCCTCCCAAGTCTCATTACCAAATAACTTGTCATTTAGCTTCATGATTGCTCCAAGGTATTTAGCAACTTGCTCTTCAGTGACATCTTCGTCCTTTCAGATGAAGAATACTCATCAGAGCTCATAAATGGCAGAAGTAAATCCAATGGAATCTCTATGGTCTCAGTGTGAGCCTCAGATTCCCATAGTTCCTCATTAGGGAACTCATTGAAGGCCAGTGGACGTCCATTGAGGTCTTCCTCAGTGGCGATCACTGCCTCTTCCTCCTCTCCAAATTCGGCCATGTTGATGGCCTTACACTCTCCTTTTGGATTTTCTTCTGTATTGCTTGGAAGAGTACTAGGAGGGAGTTCAGTAACTTTCTTACTCAGCTAAACCACTTGTGCCTCCAAGTTTCTAATGGAGGACCTTGTTTCAGTCATGAAACTTTGAGTGGTTTTGATTAGATCAGAGACCATGGTCGCTAAGTCAGAGTGGCTCTGCTTAGAATTCTCTGTCTGTTGCTGAGAAGATGATGGAAAAGGCTTGCCATTGCTAAACCTGTTTCTTCCACCATTATTGTTGTTGAAACCTTGTTGAGGTCTCTGTTGATCCTTCCATGGGAGATATGGGTGATTTCTCCATGAAGGATTATAGGTGTTTCCATAGGGTTCTTCCATGTAATTCACCTCTTCCATTGAAGGGTTCTCAGGATCATAAGCTTCTTCTTCAGATGAAGCGTCCTTAGCACTGCCAAGTGCAGCTTGCATTCCAGACAGACTTTGAGAAATCATATTGACTTGCTAAGTCAATATTTTGTTCTGAGCCAATATGGCATTCAGAGTATCAATCTCAAGAACTCCTTTCTTCTAATTCGTCCCATTGTTCACAGGATTCCTTTCAGAAGTGTACATGAATTGGTTATTTGCAACCATTTCAATGAGTTCTTGAGCTTCTGCAGGCATCTTCTTCAGATGAAGAGATCCTCCAACAGAGCTATCCAATGACATCTTGGACAGTTCAGACAGACCATCATAGAAGATACCTATGATGATCCACTCAGAAAGCATGTCAGAAGGACACTTCTTGATCAATTGTTTGTATCTTTCCCAAGCTTCATAGAGGGATTCACCTTCCTTCTGTCTGAAGGTTTGGACTTCCACTCTAAGCTTACTCAATTTTTGAGGTGGAAAGAACTTTGCCAAGAAGGCATTGACTAGCTTTTTCCAAGAGTTCAGGCTTTCTTTAGGTTGTGAATCCAACCATATTCTAGCTCTGTCTCTTACAGCAAAAGGGAATAGCATAAGTTTGTAGACCTCAGGGTCAACCCTATTGGTCTTGACGGTGTCACAGATTTGCTAGAATTCAGCTAAAAACTGATGAGGATCTTCCAATGGAAGTCCATGGAACTTGCAATTCTATTGCATTAGAGAAACTAATTGAGGCTTAAGCTCAAAGTTGTTTGCTCCAATGGCAGGGATAGAGATGCTTCTCCCATAGAAGTCGAGAGTAGGTGCAGTAAAGTCACCCAGTACCTTCCTTGCATTGTTGGCATTGTTGTTGTTTTCGGCTGCCATGTCTTCTTCTTTGAAGATTTCTGTTAGATCCTCTATAGAGAGTTGTGCTTTAGCTTCTCTTAGCTTTCGCTTCATGGTCCTTTCAGGTTCAGGGTCAGCCTCAACAAAAATGCTTTTGTCTTTGTTCCTGCTCATACGAAAGAGAAGAGAACAAAAAAATATGGAATCCTCTATGTCACAGTATAGAGATTCCTTGAGGTGTCAGAGGAATAGAAGGAGGAGGTAGAAGAATTAGGATGTGAGAAGAAGGGAAGAATTTTCGAAAATAAGTTAAAAAGATTTTAAAATAATTAAAAGAGATTTTGAAAACTTGATTGATGATTTTCAAAAACTAAGATTGAGAAAGAAATAAAGTGAATTTTGAAAAAGATTTTGAAATTAGAAATCAAAAAGATATGAATTGAAAACTATCTTGAAAAAGATGTGATTAAAAAGATATGATTGAAAAGTTATGGTTTTAAAAAGATTTGATTGAAAAGATATGATTTGAAAAATAATTTAAAAAAGATTTGATTTTTAAAATCAAGTTCTTGGCTAATAAGAAAAGATATGATTCGAACATTAAACCTTTCTCAACAGAAAAGGCAACATACTTGAAATGTTGAATCAAATCATTAATTGTTAGCAAGTATTTTTGAAAATGGAAAGAAATTGATTTTGAAAATATATGATTGAAAAGATATGATTTGAAAAAGATTTGATTTTGAAAAATTATGAAAACTTGAAAAAAATTTGCATTAAAAACAAAATCTTCCCTCTTGTGCCATCCTGGCGTTAAACGCCCGAATGTATAACATTCTGGCGTTTAACGCCCAAAATGCTACCCTTTTGGGTGTTAAACGCCCAGCCAGGTGCCCTGGCTGGCGTTTAAACGCCAGTTTTCCTTCCTTACTGGGCGTTTTGAACGCCCAGCTTTTTCTG
>NC_029780.3:67592672-67592938 GCF_000817695.3 Arachis duranensis | reverse complement strand
AATTTCAGATAAGCGTGTGGAGATGCTTTGTCCCTTCCGTCTCTCTGCTTTCCTACTGTCTTCATCCAATCCTTCTTACTCTTTTCCATGGCAAGCTGTATGTTGGGCATCACCGTTGTCAATGGCTACAGTCCCGTCCTCTCAGTAAAAATGTTCAACGCGCTCTGTCACCGCACGGCTATTCAGCTGTCGGTTCTCGATCATGTCGGAATAGAATCCAGTGATTCTTTTGCGTCTGTCACTAACGCCCCACAATCGCGAGTTTA
>NC_029780.3:67590388-67592509 GCF_000817695.3 Arachis duranensis | reverse complement strand
GAACGGAGGTGGTTGTCAGACACACGTTCATAGGTGAGAATGATGATGAGTGTCACGGATCATCACATTCATCAAGTTGAGAAATAAGTGATATCTTAGAACAAGAATAAGCCGAATTGAATAGAAGAACAATAGTAATTGCATTAATACTCGAGGTACAGCAGAGCTCCACACCTTAATCTATGGTGTGTAGAAACTTCACCGTTGAAAATACATAAGAACAAGGTCCAGGCATGGCCGAGAGGCCAGCCTCCATGATCTAAGAACTAGACGTCCAAAGATGATCCTAAGATCTAAAGTGATCAAAAGATGAAAATACAATAGCAAAAGGTCCTACTTATAGAGAACTAGTAGCTAGGGTTTACAGAAATGAGTAAATGACATAAAAATCCACTTCCGGGCCCACTTGGTGTGTGCTTGGGCTGAGCATTGAAGCATTTTCGTGTAAAGACTCTTCTTGGAGTTAAACACCAGCTTTTGTGCCAGTTTGGGCGTTTAACTCCCATTCTTGTGCCAGTTCCGGCGTTTTATGCCAGAATTCTTGAGCTGACTTGGAACGCCTGTTTGGGCCATCAAATCTCGGGCAAAGTATGGACTATTATACATTGCTGGAAAGCCCAGGATGTCTACTTTCCAACGCTGTTAAGAGCGCACCAATTGTGCTTCTGTACCTCCAGAAAATCTACTTCGAGTGCAGAGAGGTTAGAATCCAACAGCATCTGTAGTCCTTTTCAGCCTTTGAATCAGATTTTTGCTCAAGTCCCTCAATTTCAGCCAGAAAATACCTGAAATAAAAAAAAACACACAAACTCATAGTAAAGTCCAGAAAAGTAAATTTTAACTAAAAACTAATAAAAATATAATAAAAACTAACTAAAACATACTAAAAACAATGCCAAAAAGCGTATAAATTATCCGCTCATCAATGTTCAATTTAATGCTTTCAATAACATATTTACCACACATGCTAAGTGTTTGTGAAAAAGCTCATATGGCATTATGCATTCTTTTTAAATCATTCTATCTTACTACTTTAATGCCTGTTTTTCACAAAACCCCTTTTCATATATTATTAATTAAATATAATTGTCAATACAAACATATTGTTAGTTTGAAATACTTGATAATCAAATTGGGCAATTAATGCTTGATCTATGCTACTCATGCCTTTGCCGGCATGCCAATAAATAGCTTGCATCTACTTGCCATAACATGCACTTGCTATATTCCCATTGATGAACTTATCACATGTAGTCGCGACCATGTGTTAACGACATCCTTTTTTACCGTGCAATGATTATCACTTCCACTGCTCTCTTCCTTGCTCAAACCTTTAGCTTTACTTGTTACTTTCCTTTTCCTTTTTCAGGATGGCTGAAGAGAAGACTTTTGCGTGCTCTAGAATTCAGAATAAATTTCCGTTGCAAGTATAGCTTCTAAACCAACAAAAGTCCTTTCTTACAAACGTTTTGGTTGTCACAAGTAACAAACCCCTAAATAAATTGATAACCAAAGTATTTGAATCCCGGGTCGTCTTCTCAAGGAATTGCAGGGAGGTATGTTCTTATTATTGGTTATGAGTTTTGTAAATTGGGGGTTTTAAAAGTAAGGAAGAAGTATGTTAAATGACAAGTAAAATTAAAATAGTAATAATAAAATAAACTTTTGGTAAGGTATTAGAACTGGAAGTCCTATCCTTATCAATTGTGATGAGAATTGGATTTTAATTCCACTTAGTTAACCTTTACTAAAGTAAAGAAAAGTCAAGTGGAATAATTAGTTTGATCCTCAAGTCCTTGTCAATCACTGTGGGAAGACTAGCTATAAAGCGATCTACCAATTTCAACCACTGCTTTATTTGATAACTCAAGCGTCACCAATTACTTAACCAGAGCCAAAAGGGAAAATTCTAAATTAAATTGAACACATCATAAATAGAATAAAGCAAGCATAAATCTGAAATACCTCAATTGCATTAATAAAAGCAGTCAAATCTAACATGAAAAAGTTCATAAGCCAATTGGGTAACATAAATCAAATACAAATAAAAGCTTCAGAATAAACAAAAATAGAAGAGAAACATAAATTATTGAACCTGGTACGAAGAAACAATCCCAATGA